>NC_064866.1:15962175-16262175 GCF_024139225.1 Suncus etruscus | reverse complement strand
ATATTCTTTTTTCTAATAAATAAGTGTTGCTAACAGTATTTTATTAGTCATAAATCTAAGAATGATCTAAGAGGTAAGCATGTACTTAATACTTTTGGTTTTGAAACATTTTAAAATAAAAACTATGTTGAAAAATTAATAAAGGTAATTTATATGTACTTTTTATTCAATTTCTTTTAATTGGGACTATTTGCATTACATTTTACTAAAGTAGTGCTTTTTGATGAACTACTTGTGCCAAATACTTTATTTTAAAGACTAACAAAGAGGGATTATATGATGGGAGCAAAAACATTATGAAATATAGGAGATTAATTAGGATGGAAAGGACCGTAGCTAAACAAAAGAACATTGATTGAAGGAGCAAAACTTAAATTTTCATTATCCTTAGATCTTAGTTTTTCTATGTTTAAAGCACAGGATATCGAAAACTGATGACATCTTTAAATGACTAATATAAATATGTTTAAAAGATAATTGATATTTATTAGTACAAATGATAGGGTGCTCTTTTCAGATTGTACAAAATCATTTAAGTAACAATTAAAATTTGAGTATAAATTCTTCCAGAAGAAAATACAAACACTGGTCTGCATTTTCCATCTGACATTTTCCAATGAAGATAAATGCTATTGATTTCAAATTCTGAATTATTTCGCTCCTGAACACATCTTGTAGAATTATTACAATGCTATTTGTGTGGGCTTGTGAGTATTGATTACAATATTATGCTCTCCATAAATGTGCCATTGGTAAATAGTTAAACTTGTTAGAATTTTGTTTGCCTGCATTCTTTAGAGTGCTAGTCCTTGTTGGCAATCAAAAATATATTTCTCTAATTCAGTCTATGAGGCAAATATCACTTTTTCTTGAATCTTTTTTCTATCTTGCATTTTAAAACTTCACATTTCAAAAATTTTCCTATCAGTTTACCACTTAATAAGTCTATGGGAGTCTTATGATCTGTAATCTGAAGTTTATAAATAATGATCTTCTAAAATGCAAACATGAAACCTTTTGTTTTTTTTTTAATTAAAATAGTCTAATTTAGGGGAAAATGTAAGGATAGTTGGTGAGTACATATTACAAGTAGCGTTATGGATACCAGATAATATGCCAAAACATTTTTTAAGAAACTTATTACTTTTCATAGATTTTTTTTCACACTCTTTATTCCCAAGGATAACAATTATCAGTGTTTAAAAAAAAAAGAAAAGAAAAAAAGGATAGGGGCCGGAGATATTGCACAGTGGTAAGGCGTTTGCTTTACACACAGCCGATCCAGGACAGACCGTGGTTCAAATCATGGCATCCCATAAGATCTCCAGAGCCTGCCAATAGCAAATTCTGAGCACAGAGCCAGGAGTAACCCCTGAGCACCACGGGGTATGATCCACAAACAAAGCAAGCAAGCAAACAAACAAGATAATACATTATTATCTAGGCCCTATTAGTATATTTAGCAGATACAATTGAAAATATTTTAAAAGACTGACATGATCTAATATAATTTCAGTAAGCCTTTATGCATTTGCAAAGAATACCAGAGTGATCTGTTTTGAGAAAACGATAAATTGTGGTTAGGACAAAGATTACTAAAAATGTCTCTCCCCTTGAGACATGTAAAACATAATTCAACATGTCTCTGTAATTGGGCTCAGTACATCTATGATGCCCACTGTCCAATTCTGAATTGGTCAAAGTTATTTAAAATCATTATGCACAATTTAGGCATTTGAGTGGTGAAACTATTATGCCAACAATATAAATTGCATGGGCAACTATGAATAAAAAGACATATGCATCACATTAGATATTGTGCATTACATACAATGTATTTCTTTTCCCCACCAAGTAGATCCAGAAGATAGGTTGTCTCTCTTTTTCATGCATGCAGATGTTATTTAAATGCCCTTTGACAGGCAGTTGAATTGCCAATTCAGCCTAAATATCCATGCCAATCAACAAACTAATGATCTCAATTTTACAAATGTCTGAAAAATCGTAATTGAAGAATGGGAAAGTACCATATTTTCCAGCATATAAGATGACTTTTGAAACAAAAAAAAAGTCAACCGAAAATCGGGGGCCGTCTTATACGCTGAGATTTTTCCCGAAAAATATTTCAATATGCCGCTAAACGAAAATTGTCTGAATATTGCCACAAAATGAATTTTCCACCTCGATCCTGCACCAATCACTGCCAGGCTTCTCGGACTGCCTCTCTGACTCAGCCAATCCAAGCAGGCTTTTGATGCATGCAAATGAGACAATGTTCTGGACCCGAATCTACACTGTCAAAAGCCTGCTCAGATGGCCAGAGTCAGAGAGGACGTCTATGACAGTAGAACCTTTGGACCTTTGCTTGTTGTGATTGGCTCACTGTGGGACATATAGTTGCAGCACAGGAACGTTCTGTCTGATACAGCGAATATAGGCCTAAACCTATGATTTAACTGCAGAATTAGGGGGTCGTCTTATACGCGGAAAATACGGTAACAAATAGTGGGAGAATATTTTGTTGCACATCCGTCATAGATATAGCTGTTAGCCAAATATTCTTTAAAGATTCAGTTGGGAAGGTAAGTTTATAACTGCAATTTTTTTAATCACAGTAATACCGTTGAGTGCGTGCTTTCTTGTTTTGGATAGGTAAAGACATACTCAAATGGCAATTTTGGACATAAAATGCAGAAACAGACATTTTCATTAAATACTAATAATATTTGTGATAAAAATGATGGCATTTTTAAAATTTGGCTCTAGGGTCTTGCTTAGTACAGTAAGTACAGGACCAAACTGCTTTTGTAGCTTTCTGGAATGATGCCTTTCCAGGGGTCTCTAACTCGGGGCCAGCGTGCCCTTTGCGGCCCTCCGTACAACATTTTGTGGCCCTGCCCTAGAGGAATCTTTTTTTGTTTTGTTTAGTTTAGTTTTGTTTTTTTTTAGTTGTTTGGGTCATACCCCCCAATGTTTAAGGCTTACTACTGACTTTGCACTCAAGGATCACCCCGACTTTGCCTCCTGCGGCCCCCAGGTAAATTGAGTTTGAGACCCCTGCTTGTACAAAGAGTAGTGCTATATATGCCAGGATATTTCAAGAATTATAATGTAGATCTGTGGTGCAGTGATAATAACTATCTTTATACTAGTATCACTTTTTATCTATGTGTGTCCTTTTTATAATTAACATTTCGTCATTTATCTTTGGCCATACATATCTGTGCATGTGCAAGCTTATTTAATGCATGATGCTTCTCTAAAAGCTTTTCTTTGGGGAAATTTTTATGAAGATTACAAACTTTTAAAAGGCCAACAGTATCATAGAAAGTGCTCCCAAAGGATGATATTGTTTTTCAAATTTATCTTCCATGATGTACTTGTGATGATGAGCTTTTTTTCTTTTAACTTTTAAAATTCAAGTTCACAGGGGATAGAGAGAGATAGTACAAGGATTAAAGAAAGGTCTTGCCTTGCATGCAATTGACCTGTTGAGCATCTGTTATGTCTTGTTTTAGGAAGTTTCCATTCATTGCTTCTCCTAATTTCTGGACAAGATTATTTTTTTATTGTTGTTAAATTTTACAAGTTCTTTATATATCTTGAGTATCATATTAGTGGTGGGAAAATATTTGCTTTCAGCCTGTGTGGTATCCTTTGTTTTTTAAGTCTATTGTTTGATTTGGGTGTAAGCATGCATAACTAAATTTGGTATATTCCCATTTGTTTATCTTTGTTGCCATATTCTTGACCAATGGCATTGAGTTAATGAAGAAAACTCTTGATTCTATGTCATGAGAAATTCTTCCTAGCTTTTCTTCAATATAATTTATGGATTCATATATAATATTGAGTTTTTTAATCAAATTAGCTTACTTTCATATATAGTGTGGTAAGGATCTGAGTTTTGTTTTTTTTTTATTATTTTTAATGTGCCTGACCACTTTTCCCAATATCATTTTATTGAAGAAGATTTTCTTCTTCCAGCCCATACTTTTGGCTTCTTTATTAAAATTTGACTATCTAAATATCTGAGAATGATTTAATTTCTCTAATTTAGGCATGCTGCATATTTCTATGATATTTGCAATGTTTCTAAAAGTTTAAACACATGAATGAAATGAGCCCTCAGTTCTGTTCCATTGGTCTTATAGTCTATCTTTATTCCAATACCATACTGTCTTGATCAAAATTCCATTCAGAAATAGTTGTGCTCCTATGTTTATTGTAGCACAATTAATAACTGTATGTTTCCTTGGAAAGTGTCTGATCAGCTCTTCACTACATTTTTGATGCTGTTGGTTTTTTTGTCGTAATTGTTGTATTTTATGAGTGATTTAAATATCTTGAATGTTAATCCTTTACGTGTGTGGTGTGAAAATGTTTTCTTTATTTAGTATGATATATGTTTATGTTAATTTTTTGTTACGAAATTTTAAATTTTGGTAGTTTTTTCATTTGTTTTATGTTTTTGTGGGGGTTTTTTATGGCTTTTGTTCTGTTTTGTTTTGGGACCACACCCAGTTAGTGCTCAGGTATTATTCCTGGTTCTGCACTCAGAAACTACTTCTGGATGGCATGAGGGAACCATATGGAAAGCTTCAGATTGAACCTGGGTTGGTCTTGTGCAAAGAAAATACCTGCTGTACTATTGCTCAGGTTCCTGTTTATGCACTATTTTGGGAGAGAGCATGGAACAAAGTCACTAAAGAAACCACAGTATCATAGAGGGTCTTGTGATCTCTTCTGTTTTAAGAATTCAGAATTAAATTGTAAGTTTTGATTCAACTATAAGTTAACTTTTGTGCCTTAGGTAAGATAATTATCTAATTCCAATCTATGAATGTGGTTATATAGCTTTCCCAATACCATTGGTTGATATCTTCATTTTTCTTTTTTGTTTTGTTTTGTTTGGGGCCACACTCAGTTGTGCTCAGAAATAACTCCTGACCCTTTATTTAGGGATCACACTTGGAGGAGCTCAGGGGAACCTATATAGTTACAGTGTTCAATCTAGGTTGACTATAAACAAAGCAAGCACCCTACATGCTGTGCATCTCTTTGGCCTACTTACTTTTATTTAGAAACATCCCACAGCAATCAATACAAAGAGCTACTTGTTTCTAATCATCTACTTTTCTTTTTTATTGTGACTGAAGTTCATTTACACAGAATTATTTATGATACATAATGACAATTAGTGAAAGTCATTCCCACCACCAATGTTATCCTCCCTCCACTCTTGTTCCCAGCATGTCTCCCACATATCCCTCCTTTACCCCCCAGAATCCTATTGCAAATGGTCTCCACCTTACAGCTTGTTATAGGTTGGGTATCTATTCTGTTTGCTGTTCCAGTCTGGTCATTTTTTTATTTACACTACATGTTCATATGACTGGTCCTGGTATCATTCTTTCCCCCCCTCAATTTATGAGGCTGAATGATTCAAATTATGCTATTCTGTTGGAGGTAAAAAGGTTAAGGAAAAGAGAAGAAAAAATTTGGTAGCAACTACTAAAAAAAAAAAATCACCAAATAATATCCACAAAAGTGGAAAAGAAAGAAAAAAGTGGAAGAAAAAGGAGAAGGAAGATAATATCAAAAAACAAACAAAAATAATTATTTTTATATTATAATATTATATTATATTTTATATATATTATATAATATATATTTATATATTATATATAATATATTAACATATATTATATATAATATATATTTATATATTTATATATATTATTTTATATATTATATATTTTATATTATATATATTTATATATATTATATATAATATATATTATATTATATATTATATGAATTATATATAATATAAATTATATTATATTATATATAATATATAAATATTATATGAATGATATATATATTATTTTTTATATTTTATATTTTAAATTTTATATATTTTATATGTTTTATATTTTATATTTATATATTCATATTTATATATATTATATATATATTATATATAATTATATTATAATTATCTATTTTTAAGGAACATCCTAATTTATAGTCCAAAGAACTAGAATATCAAAGGTTTGGGGTTATTATGCATAGATTGGTGTTAGCTGAACAATTGGGTTTATGATTATCTTTTAAAAATATTAGCAAATTGAGGCAGTGCCTGATAATTGAGAACTATATGAAAGAACATATTCTTTAGGGGATCTGATCTAGAGTAATATAATGTTGTTCTTTTCCCCTTCTTAATTACTGAGTCGTGTTCTCTAATTTAGGCATGCTGCATATTTCTATGATATTTGCAATGTTTCTAAAAGTTCTAAAACACATGAATGAAAATGAAAATTTACTTTGCTTCCTGAATGGTTGAACAGAGAAGAATGTGAAGTTTTTCTCCATTACATTAACTTTTTATTTTGAAAAAGAGAATCTACTGTCTAATATGTAACCTTACCTCTTCTGTTTGATAAAACTAATATTACTTTTTATCATCAGAGTAGAAAGTGCTTTATGATAATTAGAGCCTTATTAATATGCATAGAGTAAATATTCTCTTCAGGTTATCTTGAGGAAAATTATTAAGTGGGTGGAGACTATGATGGGTAAATATTTCATGTGCTATATCCTAACCAGTGTAAAAGTAGCAGTGCCAAAAGTATTTTTAAATAAATAAGTTGAGAATTAAGTTGTTAACTTAAAATTTGGAGTTTCTTTATTCATAATATTTTTTGCTCATTATGACCATAGAGCTACCCACTGAGAAAACAGCGAACAAAATTTCAAAGAGGGAAAAAATTAATTTTCCTGATAAGTAATTAATATAATTCAAGAAGTAGAATCTCTGTTTATTTAATTTTAATATCTTCAAAAAGAAAATCTTCTAATTATCAGGCCTCAAAGGGTAAAGGGTAATTGTGGTTATGTCATGATTTTTATTATTATAAAATCGATCTTTTATTAAATAAAACATTGAATACACATAGATTGGTGATTTTTTTATGTGACATAATACCATTTTTTCTTAAGCAAAATCATACATGAAATATTATAGGCCACATCTACAAGGTTTGTTTGAAGCTAGGAGTTAAATCCCCAGCACAACCCTATATGACTAGTGAAATGCACCCACACTACAAGTTATAATCCTTTTTTCACACTAGTGTGATCACAGGTTCTACAACAGAATGGGTGGCCTCCCAGCACACCACAGCAGTACGTGAAACACCACACCCAAATAAGGAACCCTAATGCAGCAAAAATAGTCCATATATAGGGGGACTTAATTAACATTTTTGAAGCTAAACACATGCTATGATGACTTATTTGAGAAGGTCAGTCATACTGTAATCAGAAAATTAAGAAAAGTCCTCAAATTCAAGCCTAGCCACACATTTTACAATCACATAATTGTTTTATTGTTGCATTGCATTCTTTAATAGCATAATCATGCTATTTGGGGGCAGTGAGGACCGCTAGATCAGTCTTTGCTGGCTCTCTGTTCGGCATGACACTTGGCATCACTCAAAGGAGCTATGGTGCCCAGGATTCAAACATGTGCTTGCTACATGTAATACAAGAACCCTACTTTCTGTACTATCTCACTGAACCACTGCCTTTCTTATATATCCCATGGTTAATCTCTTTGAACCTGAACTTCCATATCTGTAAAAAAAGGAGTAATACATGTATGGTTTTAAAGATATAACTGTAGTGAATTATATAGAGCAGAAAGACTATTGATTCAGTAGATTTTATAGACTCTCAAAATGAATTTATTTTTAGCTATAAAATGCCTGCCATTGGAATTCCAGTTCTACTTAAACATATAGAGAACAACCATTTTAAAAATTAAGAAAACTATCAACCTAAAAGACTCATCACTAGCGATTAGATAATATTATTTGGGTCCTCATCAATATGTTTTATAAGAATAAGATCTAAAAAAACATAAAGAATTAGAGATAGGAGTGTAGTTTAATTAAAAAGAGAAATAAGAAATGAGGTCTAGTAGCCACATATAGTTTTCCTTGATAACTCTTTTTAAATACATTTTATTTTATAAGTCAAATTATATTTAAATATATAAAAGTAAAAATATTTTCCATTTGTTTTCTCCAGTGCGGTTACCAAACAGGTAACGAGTATAATTTGCATATTTATAGAGTCATAAGATTTTAATTTATACCATCCAATTACATGAGTCATCTTACAAAACTTTATGCACTTTTCTGAATAAAATATGTTGTAGAAAACTAAACCAGATTGAACTAGCAATAATGCCCTAATTTGAAAAATAATCTTCCTTTAGCTGTGTGTCTGGCCTCTGCATCAAGTTTTAGGTATACTGTATTTTTATCTAAATCTGAATGTTCTCCCTGACCATATTGAAAAATGTGCTTACTGTAGTATTTCATTAAACTGCTGTGTTATTGGGTAATTGTTTAAACATAATGCCATAGCACTATCAAAAGGAAAGGTGAACTAATGGCATTTGCAAATGTCAGGGATTATCTTAACACTTTTATTATAGTTTATAAAAAAATTAGGTTCAGGGCATTTCATGGCAATTATTTCAACAGAAATTGGTTATTTAAATAAATTGCTAATTATCTGAAGATGACAGTATTGAAAATGCTACTAATGAGTTGTTTAATAAGAATAGCTTGTGGTGCCACCTACAGGCTGAAAATACAAAGAACATTTAGACATTATGTCTAGATGTCACTTAGGAATTTGTTTATTTACTCTCTTGCAACAAATTAAAAAATATTTAATTTCAATATCGGAAATATCATGGGTTTAAATTTCTTCAGATTTACAATTTTGTTTGCAATCAAATTTTCCATTTTCATTAATTATCTGAGCCTCAATTCATAGATATAATCAGCATTCAAGCTGGAGTACTTATAGAGTCAAAGATATTATTTATTATTATATCAGATAACTACAAATAAATATCAGTATAGTAAACTAGGCTCTCTCTGGCAAGTTTAGTCACTTAGTCACTCTTAGATGTAATAATTACTAAATATTATAATTTAAAAGATATTCCTAGTGCTATGGTTAAGGCTAAAAACATGTTATTGGGAATTCAGTAAACCTATTCAAATATTGTGCCTACACTAAAAGAGAAATTTTGAAGGTGAGACATTTCTCTCTGTTGAGTCATATTTGTATGTCTACAAAACTAAAGGTAAGTTCCTCATAAAATGTCAACATGGGCAACACATTTTGAAAGAGACCTGGCAATTCATAGCTACTAAAAATTACATATTTATATTAAACATATTAAGAATATTATTTGAATACATATTTGATTTTAAGATAACTTTACCACAGCCATACACTAGATTATCACAGTAGTTGTAAAACTGGTCCTTTAGGTTCTGTGATCTAGTTCTTAGTTTACTTAATTTTGAGTTAGAAGAAATCCAACATTGCCTATAACAGAGATTGTTTTCCATTATACCCTACCTGGGTATTTTCCAATTTGATCAAGGAATAAACATGTTCCAATAAATTTACTCTGTACTGAATTTATAACAAATTAATGATAATAGCAATAATGAAATAAATAATGTGCTCTTACTCATTGATTACAATTATCTTTTATTTACAATTTTTAAAAACTCCATTGATTGATTTTTAGGCCACATCCAGTGACACTCAGGGATTACCCCTAACTCTGTACTCAGAAATCGCCCCTGGCTGGTTGGGGGACCATGTGGGATTCTGGGAATTGAACCAGGTCCCTCCCGCCAATTATCTTTTGAGAAAAACAGAGGTATGTTTTTTGGTCCTTTGTTTTTAGGTCACACCTGTATTGCTCAGGGTTTCTTAGTGTTTTATGCTCAAGTTTCACTATTGGTGGTGCACAGTGGACCATATGAGGAGTTGAGAATCAAACTAGAATAGATCACTTGCAAGGCAAGTACTTTATGGGACAAATTTTTATATAATTGAGTTCTGTTTAAAAATATTTTAAATAAATTTGTCACAGTGTAGTTTCTGGATAAAAGTTATATATTTCATATTGCTACTGATTATAAATTTAATGAATATTTATTTACATAATTATATGCATTCAGAATCATAATCCATAAACTTATAATAAAATGATATAAATTATAAGATTTTAAAATTTACACATAGGAGATTGATGCTCCTTAAGTATTACTCCCAAATCCTCACTGCATATATAGATGAACATTTATTTTTCTGGTCAGCATTTTCTGGCTTTCACAGTAATATGAGCTGGTGCATACTATATACTAGGCATTGTGCCAACTGTTTTTCATGATTGGTATCATTTAAGACTCCCTAAGTTACTGTACTATTATTGTTAACTCTGTTTCACAAATAGGGGATAGTGGTATTTTAGGAAGTGAGATTTTGCTTTAGTCACAAAGTATATAAAGTAACAGAGCTGAAACACCAGATTGGTTGGACTTCAGAAACCAAACTCTTAGCACTTTTATGTCAAAGGCAATATTCATATTGATTTTAATAGGCAAAAAAAAAAAAACCACTAGGAAGATGAGTTCATAATTGCAGAACTGTCACACCTCAACAGCTAAAAAGTATGGACTTCCTGTCACAGAAACTTGTTTTTGATCCCAGTTTATCACTTAAACCAAAGTTTTCTTCCCCTTTACTCTATATTTGGTATATTTGAGAATCATTCCATGAGTGACTTCTCCTGCTTTTCCACTAACAGCAGCTGACACTTTGAGACTGGAAAATAATTTATTCTCTGGTGCATAATATTAATTCTATTGCTTTAAAATATACCAGGCATGTGCTAGGTGCTGTTACTGAATATAAACTATAAACACACTGAATCGTTATGAAGCAAATCAATATAGTAATAAAGATCTGGAGACATGGGGTATCTCTAAAATTAAACACTTGCAGAAGTTAATTTTCAGCTTTTTTAACAGGACCAATACAACACATCAAACAGCTGTTTGTTTTCTCCATTTAATTTCTTTAGATTTTATATATCTACATATGATTCTCAATTCTTTCAGTTATTCCATTTCTGGTTGAATTATGCTCATTTTCTCGAGGACTGTAATCTAGGTATAAATATGTATTTTTAAGTATCCCATATTTTCTGGTAGAAGGATGCTTACATTGTCGATGCACTCAAAGTTAGAACATTTTATGCTTGAAACTCTTTTATTAACATCTTTGGGGATCACAATGCCTTGATAAAAATTTATCTCCTTCAAATAATTAACTTATAATTGTTCACTTATTTAACAGTATATCAGATTCATTAACATGTAAAGCTTGTTGAGGTAAGAGAAAAAATATAACAGATATTTTTGCATTGCATACAGCCAGCCCAGGTTTGATCCCTAAGACCTTATATAGTCCCTTAAACACTTCCAGGATCATCGCTAGTGTGGTCCAAAAACAAAAGCAAAACAAAACAAAACAAAAACATTTAAAGCTTAAACAAAGTAAACATTATCGGTACTTGATTTACATATACTTTTGAAAAATAATTTTCTCAACTCTCAAACCCTTGATATTCTTGACTTGGTAGTGTTTTCTTTCTTCTAGTGAAGTAAAATTACCATTAATGATTAGACAGCCAAAGTTCAACTTTTAATGAATTTGTTATCCATTATATTTTAATTAATGTAAACAAATTAAAACTACATTTTCTTTTTGTATACACAGTGAGCACAAGTGAATATTGCAACCCAATTTCTGTTTTATTGCCAGCTAGAGCTATTATCGGGGAGTTTATTGTGGACTTAGCTCTAACAATTAATTGTATAACAGTAGCAATCCTAAGAGTCAAATAATTAAAGAAAAAAAACAAACAGAATTAAACTCAATTATTCAAAATTCCAGTTATCCAAATTAGCATATGTTTAACATATCTTGCTTATTAAAAGTTCCTATTCTCTTGTCATGGGAAGAAAATTGTACCTCTTTTTTTTTTAAATCAATAAACCTGGGTTTTGATGTTCTTATTCATATCCTTCTATGCTGGATCAGTGCGTGAACTTTTTGACTTTTAAGAAGAAATATTGAATTGATGTTTGGTTTGATAATTTTGCCTTTGTAGTCGGTTAATCTTACCAATTACTAAATGAGAATTTGGAGGTGTGTTTGAATGGCTCTCCTGAGATATCAGGATAGAATGCTCTATCCTCCTAAGTATTATGATTGTTTTTCTCCAATTTATATCTTATTATATTAGTATGCTCATAATAACAAAACAAAATTCTCTTCAAAAGTAAATACTCTAAAATCCATGGGCCTTTTGCATAATTATATTTTGGGCTTGCATTTATATGTATTAATTAAAGCATTTGATCCTTAAAAATATATACTTAAACACCAAATTCAAAGCCAATGTCAACAGAATCGATACCCAATTTACAACATACTAGACATAAGAGAACCACTTATAATATCAGTATTGGGAGTAAAAGAGGGATATGGGATGCATGCTGGAAACAGGAGTGGAGGGAGGACAACATTGGTGGTGGGAATGCCTCTGATTCAATATCACTATGTACCTAAAATATTACTGTGAAATATATGAAATCCACTTTGATTAAAATTAAAAAATTGAAAAAACATACACTCGTATTATTTGCCTTACAATATCTTAATATTGGGCTGGAGTGATAGCATAGTGGTTAGGGCATATTTGCCTTGCACATTACCCTCCCGAATTCTAGCCCCAACATCCTATTTGATTTCCCCAAGCCTGCCAAGAGTAATTTCTAAGTGGAGTGCCAGGAATAACCCCTAAGCACTGCCAGTTGTAGCCCCAAACAAAATAATTAATATAATTGCATTGGTGATAATGATATTTATCCTTGATGAAAGTAAAGTTTAAAGACACAAAGTGGTGAATATGGATTATTCTTTTGAGCTTTTTTGATTCTGATAAAATTGCTTTTTTAAATAAATAATTACACATTTGTAAGATAAATAGATAAATGATTGGTTTAGTATGTACTGAGTAGTTATCAGACACATAACTTATCGATTATATATATCTGTAAAGGATACTATTGTGCTTTGCAACATTTTTTTTATTTTTATTTTGACCAAAGTGAATTACAAGTTTTTCACAGTAATTTTTAGGTACATAGTGACATTGAATCAGGGGCATTTCCACTTCCAATGTTGTCCTCCCCCCTCCCTCTTCCCAGCATGCATCCCATATCCCCTTCCTTTACCCCCCCCCCCCGATTGCTAGTATAAGTGGTTCCCTCTGTGTCTAGCATGTTGTAGATTGAATGTCAATTCTGTTGTCAATGGCTTTGGATTTGGTGTTTGTCTGATCATTTTTTTTTATTTCTATTTAATGTTCATACAACTGTCTTGTCTTGGTACCCTCCATTATTTCCCCCTCAATTTATGAGTTGAAATAAGACGGTTTAAATGATGTGCTTTGCAATATTTTAACTACAGAGTTTAAATTGATATATAATATCTTCATTTAAGCAAAATGATTACAATCATGTCTGTAGTTGGGTTTCAGTCATAAAGAGTTCACTACTCTATACTAGTGCAAAATTCCCACCATCTATGCTAACCCCAGTCTGTCTTAGAGACAGGCATTTTATTTCTCTCACTACCTACCTTTGTCATGATAGTTGTCGGTGTAGTTGTTTCTCTGACTCTATTCACCATTCTTTGTGGTAAGCTTCTACATAGCCCTCATCTCTATTATTTCTGGGTATTATTGCCACATGATATTTTACTTTTCTTAAGTCCCACAGATGAGTGAGACTATTGTGTTTACCTCTCTCCCTCTGACTTAGTTCGCTCAGCATAATAGATTCCATGTTCATCCAGTATAGGACAATTTCATGGCTTTGTTTTTTTTCTGACGACAGCATAGTATTCCATTGCGTATATGTACCACAGTTTCTTTAGCCATTCATCTGTTGTTGGGCTTTTGGGTTGTTTCCAATCTGACTAGTTAAATAGCACTGTGATGAATATAAGCATGCAGAGGGCATTTTTGCATTGTGTTTCTGTGTTTCTAGGGTATACCCCTAGAAATGGTATTGCTGGATCATCTGAGAGCTCAATTTTCAGTTTTTGAGAAATCTCCATATTATTTTCCAGAAAGGCTGGATTAGACAGCATTTCCACCAGCAGTGGATAAGAGTTCTTTTCTCCCCCCATCCCCACCAGCACTGATTGTTTTTGTGATTCAACAAAAACATGATGTGACATGTGTTTTTATTTTTGTGATGTGTGTCAGTCTCTGTGGCGTGAGATGGTACCTTATTGATGTTTTGATTTGCATCTTCCTGATCATTAGTGATGTGGATATTTTTCTGTGTCTTTTGGCTATTTGTATTTCTTCTTTGAGGAAGTGTCTGTTCATTTCTTCTTCCCATTTTTTGATGGGGTTAGATGATTGTACTTGTTAAATTTTCTCACTATCTTGTATATTTTAGTAAATGCTGAGATTAGCCACTAATCTGATGGGTATTGGGTGAATAATTCTTCTGTTTTGTGCTTGGCTCTTGTATTTTAGTTTGTTTTTCCTTTGAGATGCAGAAGCTTCTCATCTTAATAGAGTCCCATTTGTTTATTTCTGATTCCAATTGTCTGGACAGTGATGTTTCCTCTTTAAAGATGCCTTTAGTGTCAATGTCATGGAGTGTTTTACCTATGTGATCTGCTATATACTTTATAGTTTGGGGTCTGACTTCAAGGTCTTTAATCCATTTGGATTTGACCTTTGTGCATGGTGTTAAATGGAGGTCCAAGATTGCTTTTTTTGCATGTGGTTCTATTCCACCTTCCCCTTCCTCATGACAGGCTGATAAATAGAATTGTCTTCAATTAAACTATTTGTAGAAAAGGATGTTCTTCTCGTTGATGTCATCTCAGAAGATGGAAATAGGGTCAGTAAAAATCTTTTTGGGAATGACAGTGTCAGTTATCATAAAATGGGGCTTCCTAATGAGAAATATTGTGTGTCAGAGCAATAAATTCTTTAAACTGGAGGGAGTTATTCTGTGCCAAATCTAACATAAGGACTTTATGATCTTGGGAGCAGCAGAGAGGAAGGAATATTGTTTCACCTAAGTAGTTCTTTAGGCTGCTTCTAACAATTACATCCTGCACTTATATTTAAAATGTGACATATGTAAGACCTAGATTGATTAGGTAACAGAAGTATATAATCAATAATTAACTCATTTTGTCAATTCATATAAATTGGAAGCCTTGTTAGCAGTAATGGACTTTAGTAATACAGTTTTGTTTTGATTACATGTTTATTTAAACCTGCACTTGTCTCAAACTAAATATAATATAGTTAGTAGGATTTTTTTTGCCCTAAGCAATATCAAGAGAGTTACTCCTGAATGTAAAGTCATGAGTAAGCACTGGGTGTAGTACTAAAACAAAAAAATATAATAACAAACAATATAGTAAAACCAGACTCTAACGTTTGTTTTCAAAACCTGGAAATGAGAATCACTTGACTTTTTTCTTTAATTTTTAAAATGTGGAGCCACCCACATCCAAGAGTATTTAGGACTTACTCCTGAGCTCTGCATTCAGAAATCACTTCTGGAAGATTCTGGGATCCATAGGAAGTGCTGCAAATTAAAACTTGGTCAGCCATGTGTATGGTACACTTTCTACCCACTGTACTATTTCTTTAACCCCCTTGTCCCCAGGAGCTACTTGATTTTTATCGGAGCAATACACAGTTGTAACAGAGTGGCTTTGTATTCATTTGGCCACCGCAAATATATGAGGATTAATTAGAATTGCATATTTCTTAATGAATTCATTTAAGCCTATAGACAATCAGTTTCTTAATTTAAACCATGTCTTTTGGTTAATATTGGAGTTTATGATCACATTTCTTAAGCTTTTTAAACTGGTTTCTTTTTTTTTCCTATTTTTGACCTAAATTTGTTATTACTATACTAGTGATATATATAAATATATATTGGTTTTGGGGCCACACCCCACAGTGCTCAGGGCTTACTCCTGGCTCTGTGCTCAAAAATCAACCCCTGGCAGACTTGGGAGACCATATGGGATGGCTGGGATTTGAACCGGTGTCCCTCCTTGTTGGCCACATGCAAGGCAAATGCCCTGCCACTGTGCTATTGATCCAACTCCAATAGTTATAATTTTAACAAATATTTATTTACAAACTGATTCTAGAAACTTATATAAAATTTTAATAGCCACATGTAAGAACCCTGTGTGATATAAATGTGTATTTTCGTTATACCAAAAGTTGGTTTTATTTTGAACAACCAATTTTTAAACAATTTTTGTCATTTTAAAATTGAAAAGAAATTTTTATGTAATCATTTAGAAATATCTTCTCATTTACCTACAATTTTCTTCTAGAAACCTTCCATAGCAGAAGAGAACCATTTTACGAAACTATTCCTTGTAAAATATGCTGATAATTGGAAGATTACATTTCATATTAAATCTGTTGCCTTACCAAAAAAATCAGTCAAATGGAATATAGAATGAAAATAAAAACTAAATTTACTATTATCTGTCATCAGAGAAAACTGTTTCTTCATTTTTATCACAATTGTTTCAACTAATATAGTAATTACTCTAAATTTCTTAAGATAAAAATATTTATTAGTTTAAAATGTTTGCATGCTTATTGGGTTGATTGACTATGTTTTATAACAGGAGGAAAAACATGAAATATAAAATGTGTTATTGTCATAGCTGATCATCTTTAAATGCCATTGTGGACTTGCTGATTGTTTTTAACACCTGTTTAATAATGTTGCCCTTTAAATATAACTGGTTAAATTTTCAAAGCTGTGTTCTGGGATTTTGCTATTTGATGTCCATTAATATCAATTGGAATATGTGGCCAAATCCCTGTGTACCTCTTTGAAATTTTACCCCTTAGTGTCACTGGATAGTCTTTTAACAGTGCAGTTAGAAATAAATTATTTATTCGCTTCACGAAAATTTCCTTTACTCTCCAGTGTCAAATATAAAATTCTTTATTACTTCAAAGTCACATGTATATAAAGAAACTATCAATTGAATATGTTAACCATGTTTGTTCTGCACATATCTCAATATCTACCTATAAGAATTTTACAAATTTCTTTTAGCTTCTGTTCTAAAGGCACTTTTTAGCATCGCTAAAGATGTGTATATCACCATATGTGTTAAATTCTCCTAAGCACTATAACAATATGATTTAAAAGTACCACTAATACGTACTTTAAAATAGAAGTAAAATCTTGACATTCAGTTTCTAGAATACAGACATAACACACTGAACATGCCTGGTTGAATTATTTCTTTTTCTTTTCTTTTTTTAGAGAAAGAGGTAGAAAGAGACAAAGATGGAGATAGAGAAAGAAAGACAGATAGGGACAGACAGGGAGAGGTAAGAAAGAGAGTGACTGAGACACAGTCACAGAGCAGACATGAAATTAATGCAAGAGTGAGAGGTGTGTGTGTGTGTGTGTGTGTGTGTATGTGTGTGTGTGTGTGTGTGTGTGAGAGAGAGAGAGAGAGAGAGAAAGAGACAGAGAGAGAAAGAGAGGGACAGAGAGAGAATGAGAGAGCACAGAGAGTAAAAATGAGAAAGACACAAAGAGAAAGAGACACAGACTAAGATAGAGAGAATAAGACACACAGTAAGAAAGAGGCAAACAGAGAGAGAGAGACAGGTATAGTCAGAGAGAAACACAAAGAGTAAAAGTGATAGAGATAAACAGACAGAAAAGGAGAGAGAGAGACAGACAGACAAGACAGAAAGAGGGAAAGAGACAGTGGAGTCCTCATCTAATTGTTTTTAACTTATACTTTAAACATTAAGTATAAAATTCTGACATGTCAGCACTGAAAACTGCTAATATCTAGAAAAAGCCTTTTTTAGATGAACAAAGAACTGAACATTTCCACAGATATTTTTGGTATTTAGTTCAAAAGCATCAGTTACTCAAACATGATTTAATCAGGGGCTGGAGTGGTGGTGCAAGTGACAGGGCAAGCGGTAGGCATTTGCCTTGCATGCACTAACCTAGGATGGACTGTGGTTCGATCCCCCCAGCGTCCCATATGGTCTCCCAAGCCAGGAGCAATTTCTGAGCTCAGAGCAAGGAGTAACCCCTGAGCATCATAGGGTGTAATCCAAAAAAAAAACAAAAACAAAAAACAAAAAAACAAAAAACAAAAAAACCAAATAAATAAACAAAACCAATGTAAAAACTAAAACATAATTTAATCAAAAATGGATATGAGTAAAATAAAAAGAAAGCTACTGATTTTAAAGAAAGCTCTTTGTGCTTCCTTCAAGGGAGTACTCTAATAAATACATACTGTTAATTTTCCTGAGTATGTTTGTGGTAAAAAATTGACAGAGTTCTTACCACTTGAGGCTGATTTTGTCAGTAACTTATTTAGGAGAACTTGATTTGAGGCAGTGTTAGTTTTTTACACAAATAGAGATATTTTCAGTTCAGAAAATCACTTTAAAGAATCTTTGACTGGCGTATGTGCACAAAAAATATCAAAATATATTGAATTATTATGAATGCACTTACTTATTCTAGATGTATGAACCACGGAGAGTCAAAGGCAACTTTGTTAAAGTATAATAACTAAAACAAGCTATTAAATCCATTTATGCTGATTTCATTATGATTAGAGAATAAGGCATTGGTAACACCAATTAATATATATGTATATATATATATATTGAAATGTCCTTTCTCCTTAACTTTAGTAAATTTTTTAACTTGATTAAAACTTTCAAGTTTCAAAAAATTTTCAAAAAATATTTTAATAAAATAGGGCCACTATGTTTCCTCAGATTACAAGAAAAACATGTAAAAAGCAATATGTAATCTGTATATTCATCCACACTTTGCTTGTTTTTACAGTGTCTCTATTCAGATCAGCTAATTTGTTCTTAGCAGAAACACAACAGAATTGAACATCTATTTATATACTTTATATGATTATTTTTCTCTTTCAAAATCTGCTATTTCTTATTCCTTTTTAAAACAGCTGCATAAGTGCTTTGTATGATGTTTTTAATGTTTTACTTTTTGCATATTGCTATATATCAAATTGTAATATGCATGACTTTATTCTACAGGCTAAAATTACAATACTCACATAACAAGGCTGCATGTGATAATATTATCAAAGTAGTTAAATAAATATACATTTATTAAAATTAGCATACTTTGAAACATAACAATGTTTGCATTTTATACATGAATGTCTGTTGTTGTTTTTGTTGTTGTTTTGGGGTCCACACCTGGTGATGCTTAGGGTAAGGTTACTCCTGGTTTTGCTCTCAGAAATCACTCCTGGTTTAGGGGACCATGTGGGATGCCGGAGGACCATATTGAATGCTGGGGGGATCGAACCACAGTCTATCATAGGTCAGTAGTATGCAAGGCAATAGCCCTACCACTGTGCCACCACTCCAGACCCTATATGATTGCCTCTTAAATAGAGTTAAAAATAAAACCCTAATTTTATGTAGTGTGCCATAACCATAATATAGTCAGTATTATAAAGTAATGTGCTTAGGTGGCCAATATATTGACCATTGTTAATTTTTATTTCCTATAGGCACAGCAATTAGACCCATTGCTTTAAGAGCTGTGACAGCCATAGCTCGCGCTTTGCCTGGATTTCCCATCTTAGCCACTGGTGGAATTGACTCAGCTGAAAGTGGTCTTCAGTTTCTTCACAGTGGAGCTTCAGTTCTCCAGGTAATGCTTGATATTTTTCTGTCACTTCAAAAAGTTCCTTCTAAAATATTTAGTGTGAATTTTGTGCCAATAAATATATTCTTATAGATTCTCTTAAAAAAGAGGCAGAGTGAGATCAAAATGGCAGCACTCATTAAGTTCCTGTTATGAGTCAAGATCAAACCCAAGGTTCATTTCCTGTATTCCTGAGACTTATAAATTCTCTTTTTGATAAATGTTCATCTATCTGTTTCTAACATAAATGAGATCAGATACTAAAATGAGAACTGCTCTACTAGATGAAAACCAAATACATGATGAAATCTGAGAAAATATAAAAATAAAATGAAGTCAAGGATAAAGCAATATACATGATCATAAAGTACTAAAAAGTATTATTACAGGGAACTGAAGTTCCCAGTAATTAAAACAAGGAATTATTGTTTTCATAGGTTTAAAAATATGAAAATTAATGCATTTTTCTTATGGATCAAAGTTTAGGGAAAGTTTTCATTTGTTTTTATAATGGGGTATTTTAAGAGGTAGTGCATTATACTCTTAAAAGCACACCTGCATTAAAATTATTTAATTTGCAGGCTAGGGATTAGTTGAGTGATAGGATCTATGCAAAAATCTCTAGTCCTGGTACAATATAACCCCCTGAGATTGTCTGATGTGTACTCAATAAAAATTTAAATTACTTTGGTGGTCAGAGAGAGAAAGAGAGCACAGTACAGGGATATGAAACTTATCTTGTATGAGACTTATCCTACTTGGATAATGACACATCTTACACAGAAGTAAGCCCTGACTATATCAGGGCACAACCTTAAAACAATAACAACAGCACATTTAAGTTGTATAGTTTGTAATAATTATATACTTGCTTTTTACAGTTATTTAGCATAGCTTAATATAGTGTCATGTTATATTATGATCTAAACATCTTTATTGAGTTCCAGATACACAGTTTTGGGTGGTCTAATTTGACACAGTGATAAAAGTAAAAGGGCCATGGGCTGGATTTGGGACTCCAATGTAGAACTTGTAAGGGCCTGAGTCTCATTTAGATCACGATAGGTTATGTCTCCCAACACAGTAGTGTGTGTGTGTGTGTGTGTGTTTAAGAAGCTAAGTTGGATTTCTATGGAGGAAAGAAAATGATTTGTGAACACGCCTTGCAACAATACCAGATAGGAGAAAATAAGATATTATAATGTTTTTGGGAGAATTATCAATAATTATGAGTATCTAGGCTTAAATATTCCCTGAATTTATTTTTATGAAAACAGGAAAATGCATACATTCTTAGATACAAGTAGATGATAAGTGGTTTCCACAAAGGATTCTTACACATTTCTAAATATATGATCTTGGACAAGTCACAGTGGGGCAAAAAATTGTCAATTATCTTCACTCTTCTAGTTCTGCTACTACTGGGTAGAGTTTTTACATAGTTTATTCAAGAGTAGATTGCCTAATGTTTCTTAGATATCATTTAGAGCTTGGATAATAAAGTTAATGTAGTCAAACTCACATAATAATACTTTAATAGAGTTAGACTAATCACAATGTCAATGTTTCTGCATTGACGAAATTGCATGTCTTTCCCATAATCTCTAAGATAGAAATTTGGGCAGGACTTTTCCACCTACTCTCAGGTTACACTTAGGGTTGCCCCCTCAAAAAAAATCCCTAGTAAAATATTTCTGAACGATCTCCCACTTAAAGAAACACAAAAAATCAGATACATAATGAATGTGAGGTGTCGGCCATGCTCATGTATGGTTTGATTTGTTTGGATTTGTATGGTTTGATTGGTAAGGATTTGTGCTTAGGAAAACTTTAAGCCCTGACTTAGAAATGGGATTTAAAGAACAAAAGAAAATGTGAAAATAGAGAACATTTAATCAATATGGTATTGATCCAAGTGGGGCTATGTATTCAGGTATGACCTGTACTATAAGTAGTGAGACAATCGTGCAAATTGTAGTGGCTTCTTAGGCTTAGCTTATTCTAGATATATGATTCACTCTAACTACATGAAGAAAATGAAGTTTATTATAATTTTTCATCAATGGGACAAGTACTGCAGCTGGATCAAGTACCAATAGAATTGCAAACTTTTTTTTTTTTTTTGTGGTTTTTGGGTCACACCCAGCAGTGTTCAGGGGTTATTCCTGGCTCCATGCTCAGAAATTGCTCCTGGCAGGCATGGGGGACCATATGAGACACCGGGATTCGAACTGATGACCTTCTGCATGAAAGGCAAACACCTTACCTCCATGCTTTCTCTTCGGCCCCGAAGACTTCTTTATCTTTCTTTTGTTCGCTGTATTATTTTTTCCTTGAAGAATATTAAAGTTACTCTATTATATCTTTTTCCCAAGAATTGATCCTTGATTCTTCCATTCTTCTGACTATGGGGCCCATTACACATTAAAGTCTTACAGATCTAAATCTTATGTGAAATTTGGAATTATATTTTATGAAATGTAGAGCTACATTTCACTCATTAATAATACTTTTACTCAGAATCCTAAAGAGATTTTGACTCAACTAAACTTTAAGTTCTATACCCATCACAAAACACACTAAATATTTCTGGAATTAATTTGTTAAATGAATGCGTTGAGTTGATTCTTTTCCTCCCAGATGTGAAAGGGAGATGAAAGTATTAATATGTATAGAAAGAGGTTACGATAGACTCAACACTTCTGTTCAAGCTAGGAACAGCTCAAATACTGTCTAGTTATACAAAATATTAGCTCCCAAATGGTTTTGTTAAAAAATATAGTTACACATATAGACTTTTACAAGTAGAGAATTACAGATTATGTATTGTTTCTACTATTAGTTTGAGCCAGATTTTTATTCTTTAGGAAAATATTTTAAAATGAATTTAAATGCATTGTGAGCTAGAATTATTAAAATATACTCATGATATTCATGAATGGGGAAAACCTTGAATTTAGAAATTTGGCTTGGCATTTAAATAGAGTGGAGAATGTAATCTATTTCAATCTTTCTTCTGTTATAATTGAATTTCACTTGTTCTACTCTGTAACCTTGGTCTAATACAACTTACATTTTCTATACTTCAGGGAGTTGGATATTATCGGAAATATTCAAATGATTTTCCAATGATTCCAAATTCAGTGTTTATTGTCAGCTAGGTTTTGAGAGATAGTCAATATCCATTTATATGTATCTCAAAAAAAATCTCATCAAATCATACTTTAATAAAAATCTTTTTCCACTAGTTTAATGCTCTAAACCAGCATTTCTTTAACCATGGGCCATATAGTCTTCTATGAGCCTCCAAGATGGAGGCCACAGGTAAAACTTGCAGAAGTGGAAACCTTGGCAATTATAAGGGGTCATAGTCAGGAATAGTTTGAGCACTCTGCACTAATTATCATAATCTTCTCTGATGGGATATATTCACTAGCACTTCTATCTAACTCAATAGTCTTTTGTTTTAAAACAAAAGATTATTTCCTGATGAATTCATTCTATTCTCTGTATTAAAGTAAATTTTCTACTCTAAAATTAAGCAAGAACCAAAAAATATAATTTTTATAAAATATTTTAAAATACAAATTAATTATATTTAAATTTCACAATGATGGTGTACTGTAATTTAAAGTCCACAAGTAGTAATGGGTAAAGAAATGGTACATTTTATTTCAATTTTCTTGATATAAACATAGACTATGTAGATAGATAAACTTACTACTATAAAATAACTAAATTAATTCAACAACCTTGACTTTTTATACTTGGAAATTAGTCAATAAACATATAAAATCACAATTATTATAAGAAAAGTAAATGATATGAAACTTCCATTTTGTTTTATTAATGTGCATCCCTACATATTTATTCACTCCCTAATTTATTCAACCAATATATTTGAGAACCCACTGTATTCTTAGCCTTGTTGAAATGTCTATAAATATGATAAAAAATGATCCATTACCTCATAGAGTTTATATGAAATATATGTGTGTGGTGTACCCCAAGACCCACCCATATCTGGGAGGAGTTTTGGGAACCGGATAATAGGTGTAACTACCTGCAAGACCTCCCATTTCTGGGAGGGGTCTGGAAAAGGATAGATAAACCTCTGAGCCAGGGGATTCGGGCTTTTTTGCCGTTTTTTTCTTGGCCCGGCTTGGCTTCCTGGCTTTTGGATCTTTGGGCCGGATGGAGCCCAGAGGGAAGATGGCTAACAGGAGATAAGATGCAGGGCTAGCAAAATATAGCTGTGCTTGAAAGGTTGACATAGGCCACACACCTGTGGTGGCAAGGGCATGAATAAAAATGATTTTTTCTGAAGCCTGCATGTGAGTGAGTGATTTCACCTGGGCCTGGAACCCGGCCGGCTGGATGGAGTTGCAGAGCCATGTGGCCTGGGGTGGCAGAAAGGAATCCATCGCCATCCATCGCCATCCAGCACCATCACTAATTATTTTATGCAACAAATGGCGCTCCGAACTTTGACCTGAATCCTGTACCCAACAAAACAGCGAAAATGGTGAGATTTCTGCTCTTCTGTTTCATTTTGGCTCTTTTCGGGTGCACTGAGCCCAAAACACTGGGCCACGTGGAGCCATGTTCAAACATGGCCGCAACCCCTTCTAGGGGCAAAAGGGCAACTGGAAGGAGAGAGGTGAAAGCTTGCATCACCTCCAGCCCAGGCCCAGGCCCAGAACTAAAACTTTGTTACAAAAACCAAAAACCTGGGCCTCTTCAAAAACTTATTAAAAGTCTAAATTGGAAACGGAGGAGAAAAAAGACTGTATTTAAAGTGGACTGATTTTCTAAAAATGACCTTTGGCTTAAATTTGGATTTCGACTTTGGAAATTTCGAACTGAACTTTTAGTTTAAATAACTTTAAACTTTTAACACCCAAAAGCGCCCTGTGAGGTGTGGCCAAAAACTGGCTTGCTAAGTGCTGCCCTAAGGAAAAAAGCGGAGAAAAGCTCCAAGCAGCTCGGCTAGGCTCGGCTCAGCTCAGCTTTTGCTCCGAGGCAAGCCTGAAATCCATCCTCCATATCACTAAGATAAAACTGCAGGAGCGAACCGGCAGTGAGCAGCGGAACCTGCAACCTCATGGTCTACAAAACCGTCTGCGGGGCCTGAAACTGAAAGAGAGCCACGTGGTAAGATCAGCGTGGGACAAACCAACATCTGAACTTTAAAAGTTTACAAAAGCCACGTGGTGAGATCAGCGTGGGACAAATTAATCTAAACTATGGTTTTAGGTGTAAAAAATTAGTGGGTAGTAATATTTTACTCATAGTTGGTAATGGAATAAGTTTTAATTAGCTAGTGGTTAAAAAATAAAAATATAAGGGAGGTAATACAGATTAGCCCATTTTAACATCTAATTTCTAACCACCTGCATCTTTGTCTTAGTCATTTTCTTTATAATTTAAATGTGTTTTGTTGTCTTTCAAAGTTAATATTTTCAATTGCAAAATGTTTTACTGTGTATTTTAATGTACTTAGCCTGTTTTTAAAATGTATGTTATGCATGTATGCTGAAGTACTTGTGTATAGAAAAGTTATAGGAACATGAAGTTCCCCCAATATAGTTTAAAAGTATAGGAACATAAAAGTTCCAAAATAGTGCTTGGTAAAAAAGCATTAATAAAATTTTAGGTTACAGGTGTAAAGTATATTTTGCAAAAATGATATGTTTTTGAAAAGGGCTGGTATATTAATTTTCACTTTATTACGTTGGCGCATGAAAATATTTAAAAAAGGGGGAAATGTGGTGTACCCCAAGACCCACCCATATCTGGGAGGAGTTTTGGGAACCGGATAATAGGTGTAACTACCTGCAAGACCTCCCATTTCTGGGAGGGGTCTGGAAAAGGATAGATAAACCTCTGAGCCAGGGGATTCGGGCTTTTTTGCCGTTTCTCTCTTGGCCCGGCTTGGCTTCCTGGCTTTTGGATCTTTGGGCCGGATGGAGCCCAGAGGGAAGATGGCTAACAGGAGATAAGATGCAGGGCTAGCAAAATATAGCTGTGCTTGAAAGGTTGACATAGGCCACACACCTGTGGTGGCAAGGGCATGAATAAAAATGATTCTTCCTGAAGCCTGCATGTGAGTGAGTCTTGATTACGCCGACTACCTGGGCCTGGAACTTGCCAGCTGGATGGGGGATGAAGCCACGTGGCTGGGGCCTAAGCACAAAGGCCTCCATCCACCGCCATCCAGCCCCATCGTTAATTATTTTATGCTACATATGTGAAATACTTAGGTAATACTTTGAAATAAATATCCTAAATTGGAAACATATCATTTGAATGAATAGGAGGTAGAAATTGGAGGTAGAAACTTTTAATGAAGTAAAATTTTTGTTGCTGTTCTTAAATTTTTGCTAATGGATAGTTTCAATTAAGTATAAAAAGCACATAGTTGTATAAACTACCATGAAGTTATAGACATAAATTTTTTCTGGCTTCATGCATCATAATAGATAATATTTTACTTATTGAAATCTTACCATTTCTAGTAACCTACCATTTCTCCATGGTTTGTTTTTATTATACTATAACTTACTTTGACAAGGATGTTAACAATTCAGTGATAAAATATCCAATATCTTAAAATGTTCCTGTAAATGTTGAATGTAAAAAAAATTCAATAGGAAATTAGATAGATATTAGTGTGTATATTACCAGAAATATGTTAGTGTTATAATAACTACTATACCAGAACTAGAAATAACACGTTGGCCACTTAAGGTTCAAAAAGTAATTATTTGTGTTCTTGGGTAGCTTTCTTATAACTTTATATGTCAAATCAAGTAACTTCTAAATAATTTATATGAGTGCCAGATTCTTTGAAATCTGGGTGGGATTTTTGTGTTATTTAGAGATGTTCTTTTATTAAAGTATGGAAGAACAAAGTAGAGCTCAAGTAATAGAATTTAGTCTCATATGTGCAAGGCTCAAGTTCTAATTTATATATTGTAATCTTCTTGTTCCTTCAACAATAACCATAGGTGTAGCATTGATGATACCCATGCAAGAACACCCCAGTTAGTGTACCATGGGGAGTAGTTCTGAGTCCCCAAACACTGTCAGATAGTTTCTGATGAAAAGTAAAAAAAGGACAATGAGAATTATTGTAAACTTTGTTTTTTAAAATTGAGTAACTTTTTTAAGACTGCCAAACTCAATTCAATGTTATAAGTGAAAAAAAGAAAGACTTACTTTTAAAAATTATATTTTAAAATTCTTTTGTTTGTTTGTTTGTTTGTTTGTTTTTTTGGGTCACACCCGACAATGCTCAGGGGTTCCTCCTGGCTTTATGCTCAGAAATCGCCCCTGGCAAGCATGGGGAACCATATGGGATGCCGGGATTCAAAGCACCATCCTTCTGCATGGAAGGCAGACACCTTATCTCCAGGCTATCTCTACGGCCCCATATTTTCAAATTCTTAATAGACCATTGACATCTTAAATGTTTGATGGGCAAGATATTCTGAAGAAAAGAGATTTGCCAATCACTTATTCATGAAAAATTAAATTCATATTACATATATATAGGAATAAGTTGTTTTTGAAAAATAAATGAATGGCACTGGTTTTAAATTTGAGTTGTTGATCTCAAATCAAACCTATAGTGAAGTCTGTAGATTATGTTCTTGTTTAAGAATTAGTTTATTCTGGGGCCAGAGAGATAGCACAGCGGTAAGGCATTTGCCTTGCATGCAGCCAATCCAGTACAACCAGTGGTTGGAATCCCAGCATTCCATATGGTCTTCCATGCCTGCCAGGAGTGATTTCTGAGAGCAGAGCCAGGAGTAACCCCTGAGTGCTGCTCGGTGTGGCTCACCCACCCCAAATAAAGAATTTGTTTATAGTATCTGTTAAAGCAATACAGATTATTTTGAGATTGCAACCGAAGCCCAGAATGTGTCAGTTACTTTTAGTGATAGATTTCACCACAAAAATGTTCTCTCTAATGTACTGTATATAGGTAAAGAATATAATTGCTATACTGCCATTTCCCAACAAATATCTATACATTTTTATAGTTTAACTTAATGACTCTGAAGTCAGAATTCTAAGCACATGTTTAACATGTAGAAGGCCAGATTACAGATAAGAACAACCCTTGAGCTCTCCAGATATGTGCTAAAAACGAAAACCCAAAACCAGCCAACCAAACACAAACTATGATTAAAACATTCAGAATTTATAGGAAGCCATCATTTTCAACTTCTTTTATATGAGGTGATCACTGAAGTTAATAGAAATACCTTGAAATGCAGCAAAAATTGCCAACTGTGGTCATTTGCTATGAAGATTCGCAGGATAGTCGCTCACTCAACTTAGATAATCAAATGAATTTTTGACAATAACCGAAGTTTGCTCTGATAAACAGAATTTTTGGATACTACTAGGAGATGTATTGTGCTCCTAAAACAGAGAAAAAGATAAAATTGAAGCAATATGATGCTCTGGTCTTCATATAAGTGCAATTGTCTTCCAGCTGTCTTTCCTGGTCATCAAACTCATGAAGACTTAATTGCATCAATTTTAAAAAGATTCTTTTAGATGACAAAAATCTTATACACAGTTTTACATTATTTTATGAAGCTAGGTGGGCATAGTTACTCAATAATTATTTCTCATTTAATATCACAAAAATCTGGCATGATAGATGTAGTTATTTAATGCTTAATATTTTTGTTTATTAATAATTTTAAGTGGATTATAAATCATTCACAGTAGTATTTTAGGTACATAGTGACATTGAATCAGAGGCTTAATTTTTGGCTTTGGCTCGACACCCATCAGTAATCAGGAATTCTGTCCCTATATGCTCATTCCTGGTAGGGCAGAAGACTGTACAGAGATGAGCATTGAACCCAGGTTGGCTCCATGTGGTCAAGCATTTTACCCATATTTTTTTAACCTCTCTGGCCATTACATGCTATTTTAAATGGACTCAAAACTAGTTTATATAAATAGCTATTCAATCTCACATAGACCATACATTTTACTATGCAATTTCTTATTTCCTAACTTTATTGAGTGCTTCAGATATGTTAAGAACAATATGAAAAGGGGTACTTATAAAAAATAGAAATCCTATATTCTTTTTTTATCCCCAAATTCACAATACAGACCAGGCAAAAGGCCTGTGTTAAGGTGTATATGGGGTGTATTTACTGTACCTCTTCTTTCTATATAGTCAGTGTAAAGAACACAGCCTGTGGTAAGAATTGGGAGGCCTTATCTTTTCTTTTGTTTTTTTTTTGATTTTTTAATATATGTATATATGTATATATACATATATAATCCTTCACTAGTGCAATATTCCCATGACCAATATCCCAAGTGTCCCCATCTATAGGTTTTGAGAAAATTGAAAAACATTTGTGAAATCCTATATTCTTACCGTATTTGCCGGCGTATAAAACGACTGGGCATATAAGACACTCCCCTAAGTTTACAGTTAAAACATAGGTTTAGGCCTATAATTCGCTGTATCAGACAGAACGTTCCTGTGCTGCATGTGCTGCATGTGTTCCTGTGCTCATGTACCACAGTGAGCCAATCACAACAAGCAAAGGTTCAAAGGTTCTACTGTAATAGACTTCCTCTCTGACTCTGGCCAATCTGAACAGGCTTTTGACAGTGTAGATTCGGGTCCAGAACACTGTATAATTTGCATGCATCAAAAGCCTGCTTAGATTGGCTGAGTTAGAGAGGCGGTCCGAGCAGCCTTGCAGTGATTGGTGCAGGATTGAGTTGGAAAATTCGTTTTGTGGCAATATTCAAACAATTTTCGTTTAGCGGCATATTGAAACATTTTTCGGGATATACTCGGTTGACTATTTTTTGTTTCAAAAGTCGTCTTATACGCCTGAAAATACGGTAAATAAAAGTATAATAAAATATGTTCTTAGTACCACTCAGTGAAATTTCAATTACTGTGTCAATTACATTATTTTAAATTACTTTAATGGAAGATTATTTTAATGAAAGAGGTTTTAATTTTTTTTGAGAAAAATCTTGATTTCAGTGGAAAAAATACTGTTTATAAGCAAAAAGGGGATTAAATGAAAACCTGTTAGTCTTTCAAATTATTACATATCTACTTGAATGATTAATACCTAAATTTAAATAAAATTAAGTCTAATCTTTTTGATTAGGTAATTTTACTAGAAGAAAAAAGTAATAGGTTTACATTATGAGATTTATTTTATGTTGAAGATTACTGTAAGAGGCTTGTCAACACAAATATACGAAATTTCTAACCTTATATAAACGTCGTTAGCTAATGTTTTCTTAACTCAATTCAGATAATTTGCTACTTTTGCATATATTCAAAAATATATTTATCTGCTAGCTTAATTTTTGTCACAGAATATAAAAGTGATCATGATTTTAATACTATTTGCCCTTTTATTCTACAGCTTAAAAATTTCAGTATATCAGCTTACAATGCTGATTCTTTACTTTCTTCTTTCTTCTTTTCTTCTTTCTTTCTTTTCTTTCTTTCTTTCTTTCTTCTTTTCTTCTTTCTTTCTTTCTTTCTTTCTTTCTTTGTCTTCCTTCCTTCCTTCCTTCCTTCCTTCCTTCCTTCCTTCCTTCCTTCCTTCCTTCCTTCCTTCCTTCCTTCCTTCCTTCCTTCCTTCCTTCCTACCTTCCTTTCTTCCTTTCTTCTTCTTCTTCTTCTTTTTTTTTTTTTTTTGGCTTTTCGGTCACACCTTGAAGCACTCAGGGGTTCCTTCAGGCACTGTGTTCAGAATTCACTCCTGGCAAGCTCTGAGGAACATATCGAATGCTGGGGATTGAACCCAGGTCAGTCACAGTTATCTGCATGCAAGGATAATGCTTTACCACTGTTGGATCACTCTTGGCTCCACATGCATTATTTTCTAAGCATTGTATTTTTTTTTTACTTCTTTCTGATTTTTTCCAGTTTGTCGATATCAGTGATAAGAAGTAAAAACTAATACCTTTTGAAATGCCTATTGGCAAGTATTCAGATGTGCACTTCAAAGAAGTGACTATTCATTTCTTCTCCCTCTATTTTGTCATGTTTTCATATTTGTTTGTTTGTTTTGGTTTTTCGGGCCACACCCGTTTGATGCTCAGGGGTTACTCCTGGCTAAGCGCTCAGAAATTGCCCCTGGCTTGGGGGGACCATATGGGATGCCGGGGGATCCAACCGCGTTCGCGATCTTTCCTTGGCTAGTGCTTGCAAGGCAGACACCTTACCTCTACTGCCACCTCGCCGGCCCCTTTCATGTTTTTTTTTGTTGTTGTTGAACTTGGTGAGTATTTCATATATCTTGGGTATTTCAGCTCATTACTGATGTTTGATATGCAAATATTTTCCTATTTATTTCTGTCTTTATTTGGGGGAGACCACCCAAGAGGTATTCAGACATTCTCATCTACTCAGTAGAAATATCTAAAGATGTGATGCTGTTTAGATGCTACAGGGCCAGAGATTATTTGGTGACATAGATGGAATCTAGGGTTATGTCTAGCATGGGTCCTAACTGCCACATTCCAATTTCCTGGATCCAGTAGGGTATATTTTAGTATTAGCCTGGTGGAGCTGGCAAGAGAGCACAGCAAGAAAAACACTTCCATTGTACATGGCTAGTCTGGTTTCAATCCCTGGCACTGCATATAGTCCCTCAAGTCAAATTAAGAATGATGCTTGCGGGGCCGGGTAGGTGGCGCTGGAGGTAAGGTGTCTGCCTTGCAAGCGCTAGCCAAGGAAGGACCGCGGTTCGATCCCCAGGCGTCCCATATGGTCCCCCCCAAGCCAGGGGCGATTTCTGAGCACATAGCCAGGAGTAACCCCTGAGCGTCAAACGGGTGTGGCCCAAAAACCAAAAAAAAAAGAATGATGCTTGCCCCAATTCAGTGGCACTAGAGGTAAGGCATCTGCCTGGCATGCGCTAGCTTAGGAAGGACCTTGGTTCAATCCCCCGGTGACCCATATGGTCCCCTTAAGCCAAGAGCAATTTCTGAGTGCATAGCTGGGAGTAACCCCTGAGTGTCAATGGGTGTGGCCCCAAAACAAAAAACAAAAAGCAAAAACAAACCAAAAAGGAAGAATGATTCTTGCAGCAGGGCTAGTAAGTTCTGAGTGCAGTCAGGGGTGTTGCTACAAAATTATAAAAAAATTAGCTCGTTTCTTTTTTTAATACATAAAATCTATTTTTAATTTGAATTAATAAAATATTAATTTTGTTGCCTTTGCAATAGAGTCAAATTACTAAAAATATCTCTAAGTTCTAGATACTAGAGAATTATATCTATGTTGTTTCTAGCTGTATTTTATTGATATTTTTCTAATCTTGAGTTATTTTTAATTCATCTTAAAGTTTTCTTTGTATAATGGGAGATATGAATTCAATTTAATTTTTATATGTGTTGACTTTCAAGTTTTTTCAGCATCATTTTGGATGGGAACATTTCCTTTTACTTTATACCTACTTCCTTTTTCATAGATTAACTATATCTATGTTTAGAACTTTATATATATATTTATACATTTATATTTGAGTATTTTATATCTGGATTCTGAATTCTAATTTCTTTCGTTTGAGAAATAGCCTTTATACTAAAATAACACTTTTGATTACTGTAGTTTTATAGTATATTTTAAAATCAGGGTTATATAATAGCTATCTTCTTAGTTCTCAGAATAAAAAATATAAAAAGGCTAATTCAGGAGTTTTGTAATGCCATGCAAATTTTAGCAAAGTTTGTTCTAAGTCCTTGAAGAATGTCATTAGAACTTCGACTGGTCTGCATTGTATCTATAAAATGCTTTGGGTAGGAAGATCATTTTGACAATTATAATTATTCAAATCCATGATTGTAAAGGAAGCTTGAGGATGTGATCCAACTTGTCAGGACTCACCTTATGAAAGTTGTTCTAAATCTGAGTCAAACGTGAGAGCACACTTAGTTATGTTTCAAGTCCCAAGCGTGTTTGAGTTACAGTGAGTTTGAGTATAAAACTGATGTGTAAAATCAGAATTTTACAAAATTCTACGTATTCTCACCTTAGAAAGAAACAGGGCAGAGTTATATCAGCTCAGCTTTTAAGGTTTTCTTTTTGTTAAGCTGGAACTGCTGCTTGTTGAGGATGATTCACTTTAGGAATGGCTGATCTCAGTTTGCAACAGTCATAACCTAGTACACTGAACTCAATAAGGCCTAAGTTCCTTTCTGATGGTTGTTTAAATATCAAGGAGTTGTTGGTATAAAGTGGACATTCTATAAGTACTGTTTTGTGATCAACACCATCTTACTTTGGTTTTTATGTTAAGTACTAGTTTTCTGGTCAAATCTCTCTTTTAATATCTATTTCCTCTCTTCTTACCATCCATTAAATATTCCCTAACTCTGAACTCTTCATCAGTTCTGGGTTTCTCAGTGTTGAGATTCTACAGGTGATGGCAGTATTCACAAGTGTATGTTCTTAGCAAGACCTTCTGTGGGATGCTGTGCTCTGTTGTTTTAGTGTGTTCTTTGTGTCGATGTTCACGGGTTTGTTTGTTTTCAGTCCCCTTGGCCCTGTCATCCTAAGCAACTATTTGTAATCCATTTTATGAATTTGAAAATTTTACTTTATGAGTTTATTTCAACATTTGACTTCCCCTTAGAACTAGCAACCATGCTCCCTGATTTCTGCTCCATGATGCCTTTCTCTATTCCATTCACTCTTGATTACTTTGCCAAGTACACTGATTAAATAAAGCTGAAGTTCATCATAAAAGACATGTAAATGCTTGATCTGTTGTCAACTTATTTACTGTTAATCTCAGTTCTTGAAGTATACCTGTGCATATTTTGTTTATCCCACTCTTCAAATTTCACAGGCAAATGGGCTGTTCTTTATTAAATAATTTATACATGACTTCCATTTCCAAATTTATTTTGAATACTGATAAATTTTGCATGTGTTGACTAAAGGAAATCTTAAAATTTCTAAAACTGACTGCCCTGAAATCCTGAGTTCTACTTGGAAAAACATAAAAAATCTGAATAATCAATGTTTTTAGTAATTTAAAAAATGTGAAGACAATATATATTACAATGTATAATCATAGAAAGCAATAGACATGCCTGATTGATACAGTGGAAGAAAATAAAACAAATTACTGGTATAAGAAAAGTCCTATTTTGCTTATAAAACATTAATTACACATCTAACTGGAGGCAACCACAGCTAAGAGAAGAATTTATGAAAAGTATTGGTTAAAATTTATAGCAATATGTTCAAAATAGAAATATATTTGTATAGCTTTCCCAATAAAAGGTAATAGATCTTAGTTGGTATGGAAATATATTTAGGAAAAAAATATTAAAAAGAGGGGCAAGAACAGTGGTGCAAGCAGTAGGGCATTTGCCTTGTGTGCAGCTAACCTAGGCCAGACCGTGATTCGATCCCCCAACGTCCCATATGGTCCCCCAAGCCAGGAGCAATTTCTGAGTGCATAGCCAGGAATAACTCCTGAGCATCACCAGGTGTGGCCCCAAAATCAAATATATATATTAAAAGAGAAACAATATCCTTAGTGCATTTGATTATATGGCAGAGATAAATGTCACAATGTGCCAGGCATAGTTATGATGCTTGTCCAAAGTTCACAATGTGCTCTCTGATAATAAAGAATGAACTTAAAAACTGTGCCTGTCTAAAGCTCTCTCAAAGAAGTGCTAAAATAATTGAGTGTAGATTTGAAAGGACTTTTCGTTTTTAAACGTCAACTTTTCAGCCACTCAGAAGTCTAGAAGAAAAGTGTTTCCTTTGACAAAAGGGACAAAAAAAGAACATAATATAAAGGCCTTAAGTCATACGATGAGAGCAGTGTTGGAACATTTTAGAACTGCAAGACATAGCAAAGGTAAAAGATGAAGGGGCAGTCGCAGGAAGAAGTAGATCTTTGGGGACATTGTAGGACAAGATTAAGACTTTAGATGTTATTCAAAGTTCAGTGGGAAGCAAGTTGCGAGTTATAAGGTCTTTACCTTTCACAGGCTGACCTCACACCCCTTTTCTGTCTCCTCAGATCTTGGATTCAATACTCAGTGAGTCCTTTATGCTTTGAAGCCTCATGGCATCTTACTCACTATGTACATGCATGTATGTGCGTGTGTGTGTGTGTATAATTTTAGTTTTATAGGACTATTACAGCCCCAATTTTTTCAGTTAATTGCCTAGGAAGTTAGTGTAGAAGGTTGACAGATTCTCAGGAATATTCTATCCCAAAATGTAATTTTTTCCATATATATTTAATAATTTTAGAGGAGTTATACCACCAAGTGAATGTTTTGTTTATGATAAATTATCATCAACGATTTTCTATACAAAGAAACATATGCTTAAATATTAACACAAATAGAACAGAATAACACACATGTTTTTTCAGGATTGTTACAAGTGTCACACACGTACATAATATATTTGAGTTTTTCTCCAAGGGTTCAGATGAAACTAACAAATTGTGCTATTCTGAATATTTCCGTTGTAAGGAAAAAAACTGAAAATAAAGATCACAAAAAGTCATTTCACAGCTGGTTTCTTGTAACTACCTCCCTAAGAGTGTCTAATGATGACATTCAGTTTTCTAATCTACTATTTTGCTTCATATAGGCTGTTCTGATTTTTAATCACTTTTATTAATTACATTTTTGAAATGACATGGAATTATTTTTTATTACAATAATGATATTCCTGAATCATGGCCATTCTTCCTTTTAAATAGCTTCTATCTTAGCTTTGTGATTACAGTCTTTATTCTAATGGGGATAAAAAAAAAAAAGATTGAGATATTTTGCCAGGCTCTTTTAAGATAGTCTGTCTTTGGGCCGGAGAAATAGCATGGAGGTAAGGCATTTGCCTTGCATGCAGAAGGATGGTGGTTTGAATCCCAGCATCCCAGATGGCCCCCCGAGCCTGCCGGTGGTGAGTTCTGAGCGCTGCTGGGTGTGGTTTTTACCAAACAAAAGAATATCTGTCTTTGATTTTTTTAATGCATTTTTACTTTTGGAGCAGAAATTTCTCTTTACAAAATAAAATAAAATTCACATTTATTTAATCTCCTTACACATGTGTAAGCATATATATGTATTTGTTTGTCTATAATCCTATTTGATCATCACCACAATATAGAGCAAACTGATTTTTTTCTGTTTTGTTTTCTTTTCTTTTCTTTGGTTTATTTTTTTCCTTGTTTTGTTTAGGGGCCATCCCCAGTTTCTCAAGGTTTAACTACTGGCCCTGTGCTCTTATCCCTCCTGGCAGGGTCACACGATCATATGGGAAACCAGAGTTTGCACCCAGGTTGACCATATTCAAGGCAAATTCCCTATCTGCTGTGTTATCACTCCCACCTCTTGTTCTTGACTTACTTATGTCTAGAAAAATTCACCTATCATTTTATTTATGATGCACAATTTCATTCCAGTTTTCCTTTTTTTTCTCTTGAAATGCTGCTGCTTTCTTTTCCTAGCTCATGTCTTATAGATTAGAATTGAAAAGATCCTATTTTCTACCCATCAAAGATTAGAAAACGTGGAAATTTATTTATTCCCTTTTTGATCTTGATCTGATGTGTAAAAGATGAAGCAGAGTAGGAATAAAAAAGAAGAAAAAGACCATGCTAGACAGTAGCCACTCTACAAAATGCCTAGGGCTCGGAACTAAAAATATAGATGAGCTCAAGATGTGTTCTATAAGGCTAGGTTATTTCTTTAAAGTGAAGGAAAATAAAACTAAATAATTCTGCTTTATGTATTTATATTATTACCGACACATGCTTTTTGTTTAGTTTGACTTGTTTAACCTGCAAGCCAGCATCTCATGTTCCTTGTTCATAAGTTTTTCATTTAAGAAACCTTGGTGTGGGTCCCTAGTGTTTTGAACTAATCCATTCATTCTAATCCTGGAGATTCAGAGAGTATTTGTGTGGCATTGTTATGCATTCAAAGGTGGTCTGTTGTCCTGTAGAGGGCCATAGTTGAGAGAATCAAATTTTGAAGTTTTACAGTTTTTTGTTCAGCTTCTGCCTTCACCATCTCCTGATAAATGTGGACTAATTATTTAGCCTCTGTAAACATTTGTTTGTGGGACATAAGGGAAATATCTGCTGCTCCTCTGAATTCATAGGCTGATCAAGTAGTCAATGAACCTCACACAATTAGCTAAGGGATGTTTTATTTAATATACAATCAAAGAATTTACATGGCAAAAAATTTCTAAGGAAAACTAGAACAGACCTGTTTGGTAAAGATATCGAATAGAGACAATTTCCACTAACAAGATAAGGGGTCAATTGCTTTGGCTTTACACTGAGGGCTAAAGAGTGAGATTCTCAGATAAAGTGGATGTGGTTACTGAAGAATTTACTGTAGTGACAATTCCCAAACAACGTTCTTCTAGGAAGGAGAGAGTGATGATTACCGCTCCATTACGAAAAGAGCAAAGGACTGAAATAAGGCAATTTATTGAAATAAGGCCTTTATTGTTCTTTATTTAAATTTATTTTATTTTAAGTTAATCTTTATTCTTTAATAATTATAACATTTTTTAAGGTTTTCAGGGTCTTAGTTGACCCTTCTCCATTCCACAGTGCTTCCTTTTGTTTGTTTGTGTTTTTATTTTGTTTTGGTTTGTTTTGGGGCCACACCCTGTGATGCTCAGGGGTTACTCCTGGCTATGAGCTCAGAAATTGCTCCTGGCTTGGGGGACCATATGAGACACCAGGAGATTGAACCTCGGTCTGTTCTAGGTTAGTGTGTGCAAGCCAAATGCCTTACCCTTGTGCCATCACTCTGTTCCCTCCATGGTGTTTCTTAATGAAACAAGTCAGCACCAGGTAAATTGAGAAAGTCCATTTAAAACTGTTTGGGATATGAATTACATAAATTTTATAGTACCAAATTGTTGAGATTTCTTTCTTTCTTTTTTTCTGTTTTCTTTTTTAGTTTTAATCCTAAATAGTGTTTAGGGGAATTGGAAACCTATTGACCATTCATTCTCAAATAACTAAGCTGTCATTTTACTGCAAGGGCTTAAGGATCCATTACTGGGAATACCTAGGGCACTCTGACAGAGCATGGAGCCTCCTAGACCACAACTTGTTTTCAGGGCTGTACCTCATGATGCTTGGGGAAACATGTGGTGACCAAAACTGCTGTACTATCTCCTTACCCCTGTTTTAAGGAAGAAATGATGCTAAGGTCTTAAAGAAAGTATACAATTCATGTCTCTTAAACATCTCCTTTTTGCTCTACTCATCTTTACATCATGTAATTCCTGGAGCATTGGAGAACCTTCAGCATCCAGATTCAGCTATAACTTGATTGTAGAATTCATATTCAGTCTGATTGTATCTGTCTCTAATTATAAACTCCTCAGTAAAAGGATACCAGGATTCTGTAATTCTAGTCATGTAATACAATTGACATTTATTAAAGGTTCTCCTGGCACAGATAATAAAAATGATTTACTCAGGAATAGAGAATAAGCAATTTGGGTGTACGGTTATTTTACAATATTAATTTTGACTGGACATAAATGATGATTATGAAAAGAACAGTATAATATCAAAGTTCTTTCAGGGTAAATACCATTATTAAGGAGTTTTATTAAGAATTACAACTGTGTGTTCCATTTAAAAATTTAGATAAACAGTAAGTTTAGATTTGAGAGAAGTTGGGCTATCACTATCAAAATATCTCTCCAAGTCAGTTATCATCTTTAATTCGCAATTCTTAAAGTAGAGTTAGATTATATGACTACAAGTATGATTGAGTTCATCACTGAAATGTAAGCTAATGTTTAATTACAAGAACTGTTGTTGGTGAAAGCAGAGGGAGTAGAGAGGTAGCCTCCATTGAGAGAATGCTATTTCTTTGCCACTTACATTTAAATGGAAAAATGCCTTATGACTGATCTAAAGTTGGCCACAAGAGCCTGCATGACATAGACACTAGAATACTGCCTATCCCTATATTCTGCAAGATGATATTCTTGATCTTTGTGGTATGGAAACTTGTCCCAACCACTTAAGTTCCCAGGGGGCTTTGTATTTCAGGAGGAATGAGAAAAGTCAATCCAGAGCTCTGGATTTTTTTTTCAGATTCTTATAGTAGTTTATTTATACAAAAAAAAATTATAAAATAGTGAAGAAGATTTAAAGTAAAGAACTTTAATTTAGAATAGATGAGAAAAAAGACAGGGTCATAAAGTAAAAGGAAAGGAATTATGCAACTCAAAACAGGTTGTGAGATATTCCATAGCAAAATCCTAGACTAATAGCTTTTACAATGTTGCTTTGATGGGAGCTTTCCAAATTGCCCATACAGATGGCTTTCTATGTAGATAAAAGTCCCACTGCTGAGATAAAGGGATAAAGATATTTTTGTTGTGTGTTTTTTACATTCTTATATTAGGACCTTTTATTTCTAATTGGTACTCTTTCATTGAAATTTATCTTTTCCTTGCTGTAGTCCAAATTTTTCTGGCTGTCTCTGATGATATTCAGAGTTGTACCAGATATTGGTCTTTACACTTCCAAAAAAGGTGCATTTGGGCTAGTAAAAGGGATGGTTTAAATTAAACACATCAAATTAATCTCAATCATTTCTTGGACTATAACTTCCAGAAACACATTTTCCAGGGTCTGCTAACTGACTCAAATAGTTATCAATTACATGTTTGCCATAAACATGATGGAGTTTGAATTTTATCATAAATATTCTGTGCATGTTTGTGTAAATAATTAGTGGATTATTGCACAGTTGCATTATATAAAATATTAACTTCTGTAATAAACTACTTACATTTAAAAGCTTAACCTAGGAAGGGAAATCACATTTTCAGTGCTCCAAAGGAAAACACTTTGGGAGAAGTTTGAATGTTTTGTTGCAGATCATTCTGCAATTACAATTTAAGTTTCTGTTTTATCTTAGTTTTTTTTAAGTCATTTGAGAGCTGGGTTCTCTGGAAATAAGTATTTGTGCAACATGTCTATGGTTTAAGTCATCAAAATTATAATTTGTTAGGTTTTCAAAAGCTTATGTGACATGGACTTGAATTTTTACAGATTCTAATTACAAGTTAGAAGTCATCTCACTGTGGGAAATTAAAAATGGAGACAATTAGAGAAAATTCCAGTTGAAAGAAAAATGCATTATGGAAAGGCAATAAAAGCACAAAATAATAGGAAAGCAAAATCACTCTTAGTTGCCTCTATGATTCAATTGTAGATCAATAGTGTGTAGTTAATGCATTACCAGGAGAGCATTAATTTGCAATTACCACAGGTGATCTGATTCCTTTCTGTTTTATCCATTGACACAAATGACCTTTTGCTGAAAAAAAAAAATAGAGTTAGTAGTCATTATTTTAAATAAGAGCAACAGAAAATAAAAGAGAAATTATAGGTCACTTCCAGTCATAACCAGCTTATAAAAAAAGTGAGATAAAAATCTCATATCAAAGTGGAACTCTGTTTAATAACCCCAAGTAATAAGTTCTAGAGCATAATGAGTCAGAAGTACCCCTAGGCACTTCTGTTTGTGTAATTCTATTTATGCACTGTATGATGGTGGATTAAAATATTTCATAATAAAATTACAAATACTCTGAATTAAGCACAAAAATTAAATTGTTCATTATTCCATATTATGAGAAATGATATGAGAGATTTTTTTCTCTGTCCACTAAGGATGTGATTTTGCTATGCTTAATTCTGTTGATTGCTTAAGTCTGATATGCCAAGAATTACATATCTTAGTTGTTGTTTTTGTTGTTTTTTTTGTTGGTTTTTTTTTTTTTTTTTGGTTTTTTGGGTCACACCCAGCGCCACTCAGATTTTACTCCTGGCTCTATGCTCAGAAATCGCTCCTGGCGGGCTCCGGGGACCATGTGGAATGCCAGGATTTGAACCACCATCCTTCTGCATGCAAGGCAAACACCTTGCCTCCATGCTATATCTCCAGCTCTAAGAATCCCATATTTTTAAAATAAAGTGAATATAAGCACTCTGGAGAACATAATCTCATCAGAAATAGTATAATAAGGATATAGGTTCCATTTTCCAGAGTCTGCTTCACAGTCAGTACATCAATTTCAGTATTGTAGATAATTTCTCATACCCCAAACCCGAGGGGATTGGAGATAAGATTATGGAAACAAGACCACTGCAAGAAATAAATCCAAACCAAACTAGAGAGATGAAACGGGTTTGAGGATCTTTGTACCATGAAGAGCGGAGAACTGCTGAAGCCACAGTCTTTATTGGGAAGAATAGGACCATCCCTATGGGTTAAGAACAAGTTGGGTAAAGAGTTTATCCAATGATTCTTCCTGTCCAGATGGATTAAATATATATAAATAAGTCACCTGTGAGTAGGGAGAAGACCAGTTAATCCAACACGTGTTGCTCAGACAGCATCTTTCATTTTTTTTAAATTAATATCTTTATTTAAGCACAATAGTTGTAAACATATTTGTAGTTGAAAAAGTACACCCCCATTCATCAGTGCAACCTCTCCACCACCAATGCCCCCCATCTTCCTCCTCCTTTCTGAACTTTCTGAAGAACACTTCCGTACATAAATATGTGGCATTAATTGAGAAATGCCTATAAATGCAGTTGTTGGAAGTGAAATGCTTACTCTGCTGCTCATATTATATTACATGGTTCTGATCTTATTAAATTGGCACTATTTATATTCTATTTCCTTATCTGTAAAGTGGGAATGATTATAATATACCTAACTCTCAATCTGGTTGTGAGAATTAAATGGTATCATATACAGCACTTCAAATAGTAACTGAAACCCAGTACCTCACAGATGATATCTTTTAGCTGTTTTGGTCATAAAATTATATTTATTAGGGCCAGAGATATAGCATGGAGGTAAGGTGTTTGCTTTGCATGCAGAAGGGCAGTGGTTTGAATCCTGGCATCCCACATGGTCCCTTGAGCCTACTAGGAGCAATTTCTGAACATAGAGCCAGGAGTAAGCCCTGAGCACTGCTGGGTGTGACCCAAAAACCAAATGTCTTAGTTTTATATAAACTAAGACATTTATTAGTTTTATATAAACTAAGACATTTAAAGCAGATTTACGAGGGCTGGTGATGTGACTGATTGGTAGAGTGCATCTCTTGCATGTATAAAACCCTGGTTTTATTTTATTAAGTAAATTTACACCCTTCTATTCTTCTTATTGTTAAAATGTATCTTAAATTAAGATGATTGAAAATAGAGCCTCAGGATGGGACCAAGTGCTAATGTTATAAGAAGGTAGAACTGGAAAAGCTAGAGTGGAAAAAATATAAATGAGATAGAGAAAAATGGGATTTAAATACAAGGTGAGGCATTACTGAATTAAATACTTATTGCTCAGAAATAAGCAAAGAGATGCAGTCAATTAATTGGCCATATGGAATATCTCCAGATAGACTATATAGAAAACAATGCCTTGAGACAATTCATCACAAGAAAAAATGGAATAAAAACTTATCTTCCATTTCCTTTGTCCTTATCTCACCCATTAGTTGAAGTTCATCCTTTGGAGAGTTAACCCTCTGGATTTTATCACCCCCAAGAAAGCCTTCTCCCATACTCATTGCTTTAGTCCATTGTGACATTTTATCCAAGGTATAATTTTCTTTATATATCTTATTTTTAACCCTGTATATTTATAGCGACAGGTAGCTTATCACTATGAAATCTATTCAGTTAAAACTGTCAAGAACATCATGCCTCATATTGTCAAAAACTTCACTTACCTTTTATCTATTGACCAGACTTCTTTTTAAAACTAAACATATTATATCCATGTTAAAAATATAAAAGCATATAATTTAAGATGCAGAAAGTCACCAACACATAAAAAGTTAAATATTAAACTTACATTGATTGTTCTTACTATCTTTTCTTATAATGATAAGTAGAATTACAGATAAGTAAAAATAGAGTGAAATGTTATATCTTCACATAATATAGCATACTTCAAGAATGAGACACAGAAGCTTGAGAAGTTGGATAGTGTCCTGTAAAATGTACTTGCTATTAGAGAATTGAGTGATGCCCCAAGACTTGCTGGAACCTGGAAAATGTATGAAAGCCATAAACTAAGTTTGGAGACATGATCCTTAACTTGGAACCTAAAAAGAGTTTTCAGAAATGCTTTTAATGCTGTTCTTGAAAAACTAAACAGCAAGAATGCTCTAAATTTATTATGATCTTTTTTATTTCCTTCTTCTTTCCTAACTCTATATACCTGACAGGTAGAAGAGACATGCGCCACTTTATAATTATATTTAAACTTAGTTTTGTGATTTGAGAGAATGGTCCATAATCCTTGCATTGGGGGGGACACCCATTTGATGCTCAGGGGTTACTCCTGGATAAGCACTCAGAAATTGCCCTGGCTTGGGGGGAACCATATGGGACGCCGGGGGATCGAACCTTCCTTGGCTAGCACTTGCAAGGCAGACACCTTACCTCTAGCGCCACCTCACCGGCCTCAATCCTTGCATTTTTTCCTCCATTCATTCAGTCAGAAGAAGCAAAAGTAATCTCTGAGCATAGCCAGGTGTGATCCTCCAAACAAATAACAACTATTTATGTTTATGCTTATAAAAATTACTGTATATTAATTATATTAATTATCAACTCCTGCATTAATTCTGTGATAAAGATATAATTATTTCCCATCTTAACATAATGATAAACAAAAGGATAATAAGTGGTATAGATAGTAGAGCTATGATCTAAATTCAGATAAATTGGCTTAGCATCTGTGATTATTTTGAGTGACATTAGGGATACTGTACTTGCCAGTCTTAGGAGCTTCTCTTAGTTTTGTGCTCAGAGGGCATTCCCAAGGTGCTCAGAACTTGGAGTGCTGTGTATTGAATGTAGGATTCCAACAACTGTTTGTACATTAGTACTTTGAATCATCCACCTAACTCACATCTGTGGGTCTTGTTTTGTTGTTGTTGTTTCGGGTCCTTCTCAGGCAGTATACAAAATATCCAGGGTCCCCTACTGGTGTTCTTGGTCAACTGGGGTGGTGGTTCAATGCAGTAGCCCAAGAATTCAGCACTGCTCTGTCTCAGGATATATGAGCCAGAGATATATGAGCCACCCCAAGATATTAGGATCCTCATGTCACTTGTGTTTTTTAAAAACTATATTTAGAGATATGTCCACTATAATAATAATTAGTGATAACAGAGAAAAAAGATAAGAATTGGTGAATATGAAGAAAAAATGGAACTTTCTTGTTTTATTTATTGAAATATGAAATGGCACAACTATTTGGAAAACATTTTATCCGCCTCTTCAGAAGTTAAGCATCAATGCATTATTTAACATGGAAATTCACTCCTAGATTTCTATCATAGATAATTAAAAGAAACATTTATTTACATAAAGGCTTGTCTATAGATAACCAGAATAGCACTGTTCATTTTGTTCCCAAATTTCATCAGTAAATGAATGTATAAGCTTACAATGGCACAGATATTCCATAGGATATAATTCTGCAATAAAGTGAACTGATGTAGCTCAAGTAGTATGGAAAAATAACTCATGCTATATGATGACAAATGAACACAATAATATTTACATTTCCTCTTTGCATTTTTATAAAGTGATCAAAAGTGACAAATTTATGGAGATACTTGTTTGTAATCTATTTCTGAAAGAGAGCGTGGGAAAAGCTCTAAAAGGACATAAAGGCTCTCTTGGATATGGAAATATCTTAAAGTGCTTTGTAGTAATTGACCAGATTCATAAATAAAAAGACCACTAGAATTTTTTATAACAGATGGATTTTAAAGTATTGTCTAAGCTAATAATTATTTTTTTTAAAAAACTCAATGTACTCAAAAAATAACTTTGTACTAAATGTTAAAATGATATTAAGAGCTTGGCGGCTGAGAGTAATTGCTATAAGGATTAGGGTACTTGTCTTGCATGATACAGAGCATAGTTTGGTAACTGCATTTGGTTCCCCCCAAATCACCATGAGAACCACTACGTGAGGCCCCCAAAATCAAACTTTTATTTAATTTTGAAGTGTTAACTCTGGGCTGAATGATTTGATAGTGATAAATGAGGGGAATATCAATAATACTTAGGGAATAATTGAAGTTTTCTTGAAAATTATATTCACCAGTTTCTATTAATAGCTCAAATATATTGTATTTATTAATACTGCAAAATTTTAAAATGTTACAAGTAGTACCTAGTTAGTACATTTATGATTAAGATATTGTTCGATTGTTTTCAATGTTTTCTATGAATTTAAGTTTAAAATTAGAGATTTTTAGAGCACTTTATTAAAACAATACCCTTTTGGGGTGTAGAGATTTATTTTGTATATGATGCAAGTAGTTTACTTTTTAAAATTACATTAGTTAGAAAGAAAGGAACTTAATCAAGTTGAAATATGTTTTAATAGTATTAATAGCTAACTAAATCTGTTAAGAATGTCAGTCAGTCTTAGGACCTAAGTGGTAATACAGTGGGTTACAACATTTGTTTTGCATGTAGCCAACTAGGGTTTGATCCCCAACATTCGATATTGTCCCATAAGCACTATCAATACTTTCTGAGTGCTGAGCCAGGAATAATCCCTGACCATTTTGGGGTGTGGCTCCCAAATAAACAAACAAATAAAAAGCAAGACCAAACAATTGCAAAGAATATCAGTGTTAGGGCCAGAGCAATAGTACAGTGGGTAAGGTATTTGATTTGCATGCAGCTGACCCAAATTTGGTCCCCAAATTTGGTCTCCCAACCACCCACAGGAGTAATTCTTGAGTGTAGAACCAGGAGTACTTTATGAGCATCACTGAGTGTGAGCCAAAAACAAACAAACAAGCAAGCAAAAAGAAAAAAATAAAAATAATATAAACCTTGATATTTGTATTTTTAAGTGATTACATGGTAGACATATTTTTTTGTAATTTAACAGTTATTGAGTAGTAAATACAGGTATAGTTGTAAGGAACAAAAATATAAGAAAAATGTCAAATAGTGGTAACTTTAATGCAGAGAATTTAAATTAGACAATGTGATAGTGACAGGGTGGCCGGATTGTTTGGTTGAGTGGTTGAAGAGATTCTCTCTGGAAAGGGGATAGTTAGGCTGAGCTCTATAAGACGCTTTGATAGCCAGCCAAGTGAAAATAGGGACAATGAACATTAAAGGCAGACAGGGAAAATTCATGAGAAAAAAGTGTACCTGACATCCTCAAGAAAGCCACAGTGGGGGACAGCAGGTAGGGCATTTGGCATGCTCCCTAATCAGTATGATCTCTTAAACCCTGACAAGAATGATTCCTGAGCACAGAACCATGAATAATCTCTGAGCAAAGATAGGTGTAGCTCCAAAACAAAACAAAATCACAATTCATAGTAGGAGTAAAAAGGGTGGTAAATATAGCCAGCTTAGCTGTATATATCTATTATGTTCTGAAGAATATCTTATGGTCATTAAAAGAATATTAAGGACAAAGAAGGTACATGGATGCAGACTTGTGGACAAAGGCTGGCAGATCCATGCCTATGTATTAGATAGATTTTGTTTGGCAAACGTTTATAAATAGACAATAAGCATTATAGTTTTGGATGTTTCAGTAAACACATTCCATAATCCCTTGTCAGACACATTACTAAAGCTGAGTTTTAAAGATCCTGAGTACTAGTGGAAAAGTTGAAAAAATAACATTTATATCAATTCTGTTTTTTTTTCTTCTCCTTGGTTTTGAATCACACCTGACTGTGCCCAGAGATTAATCTTGACCCTGTACTTAGGTTTCCATAGACAGTGCTGGTGATTGAACCCAGGCCAACTTTGTGCAGTGCTAGAGCACTGCCACTGTGCTCTCATATCAGAATCACAAGTGTGTATTGTAAATAAAGTAGAAAAATGTATAGAAGGGGCTGGAGCAATAGTGCAGTGGTAGGGCATTTGCCTTGCATGCTGGGTTGGATACCCCAGCGTCCTATATCGTCCCCCAAGCCAGGAGCAAGTTCTGAGTGTATAGCCAGGGAGAAACCGCTGAGAGTCACTGGGTGTGACCCCCCTCAAAAAATGTTTGGAAGACATTTTCTTCCAAACTTTCCCTTGGAACTTCCCCTAATCTAAACTTAGTTGACTTTGAAAAAATACTCACTTCTTTCCCTAACACACCTATACTTATTCGGGAAATGTGACTTTCCATTCATCTAAATGGACAATTTTCATAAAAATGTAATGTTTGGTATCCCAAAAGTCTGAAAACATTTAGACTAAATTATACTAGTTTAAAATAAAAATATTTCTAGTTAGTTGGAGTAAACAAAAATCATGATTGCTATTGTTTTTGTTTAGATGACAGATCTGAGTCAAATGAACTAAAAACTTGAAATTAAAATCTTGGGTATGCAAATGTAAACCTCATTTCCCCCAAATCAATTATGCTTTATGTGCCATACCAAAGAAGATAATGTTTATGGATCAAAATATCAAACCTCACTTTCATATAGCTAGATTAATCCCCTTATAGTGATAGACATGTCAGATATAATATTTAGCATATTTTCCCATGTGGAAAATGATAGGATTTCAGTTGTCATGTTTTAAAAATATGAGCTATTTCATGTCCTGAAATCAATCACTGCATCATGGATATTAACTCCATTTTAATGATGTCAGGTATAATATTATATGTGTGGTGAATAAAAGTTATGTACCTTCATCTTTGAGCCTCAAAACAATGCTTCAAGCTAGAAATCAATTAAATCACTGGTTAATTCACTATGAAAAAATGCACACATTGCATATGCCTGGTCTTACACAGCCAAATTAATGCTGCATAGAGATAAGACGGAATGTCTCAAGAACAGAGAAAAGTAAATGTGAGTGACTTAGAAATAGTTTTGCTAAAATATGCTAGTTCTAATATATGCTACAGTAATATATAATCAGGTAGTATCTTGTAACAGCTTTAGAAAAATAAATAGCTTAATTGATAGCATGACATTTTATAGACAATAGTTAAATATACAATGCAATCAACCTCCTAGCATTTGCCTTATTTATCTTTTCTTTGCTTCATATGTCTTCTAACTTAAATTTAATTCTAGTTTCTATCAAGTAGTTTAAAACTTGTAGTAATTGATTTGTGGGGATGGGATTATAATCATATTTTAGTTTATGGTTTCAAATCATGACAATTGAAATTAATTAATTTTCTGCTCCCAACATCCTATCTTATACGTTCATCTTTGTGTGATAAGTTAATTGTTTACAACGTAGATGTGATCATTTTGGTCCTGGGGCTCAGTGCAGTAGCTTAGAAATAAATTGCAATGGAAGGAACTCAAAGGCACTATTTTTGCACTACAATACATAATACAAATTTGAATAGTTATTCTTAACTCAGAAAGAAGACCACTGTGTCAAGCTTATACCAAGAAAGCCTTTCTGGTAAATAGTACTTTATAATTCATTTCTCATTTAGTTCTTTGAACAGCTTTTCAAGGAAGGTACAATTCTGACAGATCTATGACAAGCAACATAACCCCAGGCTGCTGCTTTTGTTTGTTAATAGAATATAAAGATGAACCAAGAGTTGTTCTAGTTCATAAATTCATATCTGTTGAGTTGAAAGAATACATGAATGAATCAGTGATTTTTAATAATAAAGGGTTTTTGGTTCTTTTAGAAACACCACCTAAAAGTGTCTTTTATGTCAAATTCTTAACAACATTAAATACTCCTGGCTACATACAAAATAAAAAGAAGGAAGGAAGGAAGGAAGGAAGGAAGGAAGGAAGGAAGGAAGGAAGGAAGGAAGGAAGGAAGGGAGGGAGGGAGGGAGGGAGGGAGGGAGGGAGGGAGGGAGGGAGGGAGGGAGGGAGGGAGGGAGGGAGGGAGGGAGGGAGGGAGGAAGGAAATTGGATGCTTAGGTTCTTTTTCTGTCCCAACTTTGAAATTAGGAGGTGCTGAGTCTGAACAACAATGCATGCAAACCCTTGCACCACCACCTGTGTTACTGCAGTGGATGTAATCAAGTTTTTAGTCACTAATTCCCATCACAGCATTAGGCCAGGCTGGTATTTTGATAGAAAACTCCTGCATTTAAGGCAGAGTGGCTAAACATTCTCAAACAATAGGGTAAAATTCATATTATTTTGGACCTACATGTTATGCTTAATTTACACATTTTATATCTCATAAAAGACATGAAACAGATGCTGTGTTTAATATCATCCTTATCATCATTATTAATCATCATTATTATTTTTACTATTTTATTGGTGGTCATTATTGAAATTTGAGTTTTCTTAGAGTTGACTGTGTGAATGACAGATACAAGGAACAAAAATGAGGTAGCCTATCATTCATTTAACTAATGAGATCAGAAATTTTTTTAAATTAATATCTTCATTTAAACAGCTTGATTACAAATATGATTGTAGTTGGGATTTAGTCATGTAAAGAACACCCCCTTCTCAAGTCCTGCCACTCTTGAGATACAACAGTGCTCTTCTCAATAGTAGTAGTAGTTGCCTTGTTGTCATCATCAGGTGTGCGATTGCCTTTAAGAAAAATAATTGGAGAATTGCTTTTTTATTTTCTGGTGGGCAAAATGTGATCTGAATCCTAGAATAAAACACCCTGGAAACACATTTATCTCTTTCATCTGTTTTTAACTGAACTTGGGTTAAGAAATTAATCAGTTGGAGAATGACCACATATGGACTTTGAAAAATAGCCTTTCAAGCTCCATAAAAATCCCTTTTTGATCGAACCAATATGTATTTGGAATTTGAAAGAGAATATATAGTTTAAAAGGATAGATAAATGGACAACTACGATAATTGAAGAACATGTGATTTACAAAACAAGCTAAGCGGCTGTTAGGCCTTTAGATTTTTATCAATGAGTAGCAATTAAAGGGCAACTTTTAAAAAATTAATAAGCAGAGCAGCTTATCCATAAAGCTTTTTGTGAACTAAACCTTTGAAATATAACATCTGTAGAACTATGTGTTAATTCTTCTTTTTTTTTTCCCTCACAAATCCAATTTTCCATGGTCAGAACCTAGGAAACTGAACTTGAAGCCAGTTTTCTTAATAGGCTAGCATTTGAACACATATTTTATTTAGTGATCCTATGCAGTTTAGCAGGAAAGCTCAAATAAGCCCTCTTTCCTTTTGGGAGAAACAAGATGGTATTCTGCTGAATGCTAGAATTTTATCACTTTGGCGATGGTGTGTGGATGGGGGGGGGGCTACTTGAGAGACCTAAAAGTATAAAAGCATTTGAGATCTCAGAAGGAGTTTAAATCAATGCACTGCCACAGTTACAGAGCAGATGAAAGAGCCTGCTGTCTCAATTGCTAGGAAACTACTTAGAAACTCTCACTTTGATTTCTTCACGTAGCCCATTACATTACTGCTAAATGCAATATATAGGAACATCATGACTTTGATGTTGTATAGCCCCAACAAATGGAAGCTATTATGATGGAAATACCAAGATTTGTGGGTTTATGTGGATATACAAATATATCCCCATCTAGTTCCCTACATACCATTGTATTTCCAGGGGCTGTCTTGACACCGATATCTTTGTAGAATTATTTGGGTGTTTTATTCATAAATTTTAGTAAGTACTTCCATGTTTAGATAGGATCAAAATACATAGGAGGCTATTGTAATTCTAACATTATTTAATAGTACACTAATTTCAAAAGTGCAATGTAGTTTTATAAATCTATTTGTCAGTACTGTTCAGAAATCAATTCAATAAGGAATTTTTATTCTATGCCATCAGAGAATCTGGTGACTTTAATCAGTGAACCTAGATAAATGTTCTTAAAGACTACATTTTTACCCATCAACAACAGAGATTTGTTTTACGATTTTTAGCAGTAAAACCTCCTGGTTATTAAATTATTAAGATTTTACTTGGATTTACATGGATTTCTGCCATTATTCATTAACTAAAAATTTTAAAATAATGTTTCAATAATATTATTATACAGATTTTATATATACTTATATCTGGAAGAGAGCAGATTTAATGTTTGAAAATGTACAGAAATAAGAACAGAGGAATTAAACAGAAATAAGAACTGAGGTCAGAAGATCTGAGTATAGTTCTAGACTTTACTATGCTTGTTTGGGGGCAGAATTTGAGGTTTAGTTTTGATTTCTTCTCTTAGTAAACAATTGATAGCATCTTTGCTGTTTTCTTCTCAGAACTTCCGTATGAACTAAGACAACCATTGAGGTGCAATGTCTTAGCAAACTGGGCTTTAAACCAATCATGCAGACAAACACTGATTTAATTTGCAACCTACCCATGGACAGATCATTCAATCTGTCCAATCGGTAAAATAAGTAGTCTTGTCTAAAAAATGTCTGAGCTTTGTTTTTGCATTATTTTTCGGCTTGCTGGAAGGGCACGTGTAGTCCAAGTAGTTAAGCACATGCCCTGAATGGATCAGATTCTAGATTTATTGCCTGGTGTTTTGTGCTACTGGCCGCACCTGAAAATCTCCAGCTCCTTTGAATGAGGCCCCTAAGCACAACAAATTTTATTTATTTATTTATTTATTTATTTATTTATTATTTATTTTTGTTTTGGGGTCACACCCAGCAGTGCTCAGGGGTTACTCCTGGCTCTATGCTCAAAAATAGCTCCTGGCAGGCTCGGTGGACCATATGGAATGCCAGGATTCGAACCACCTATCTTCTGCCATGTTATCTCTCTGGCCCCAGCATAAAAAATTTTAAAACCTACAATTAACTATATATATATATATATATATATATATATATATTTCTGATTTTGACAATGCTATGAAAGCTATATCAAATATTATGGGGATTTGACATAGTTTAAATAACAACTCTGTCAAATAAGTTAGCAAAGTGGGTAATAAGGTCATTTTGTGCTTTTTCTGGTGCTAATTTTAAAATAGGATGGATAATTCTTTTATTTAGTGTTTTTTTTATTTTTGAATTGTCTTCATGAGAAAACATTTTAGTTACTTCCAGCGTTTTATAGTTACCAGAGATTATCCCTGCAGAAGGTGCTTCACGTCTTTTCATAAATTTGGTTCATTCCCATTGTTCCTTTTACTAATAAATCACAAAATATTTGAAATTTATTTGACTTAATTTTTAAACCTATATTTGTTTGATGTAGCAGGTGGCAGATATATTTTTAAGCTCTAAAAAAGCAATTATTTGTTCAAAGAGAAATGAAAAGAAATCATTATGTTTTGAATTTATCTGAATATTTCTGATCTCTATTTCAAAAATATGTCCTATTTGAAAATATTCCTTGTCAGGGCCGGAGCAGTGGCACAAGCAATGGGGCAACTGCCTTGCCCATGCTAGCTTAGGACGAACCACCGTTCGATCCCCCTCAGCATCCCATATGGTCCTCCAAGCCAGGAGCGATTTCTGAGCGCATAGCTGGGAGTAACCCCTGAGCGTCACCGGCTGTGGCCTCCACCCCCAAAATAAATAAAATAAAATAAAATGTTCCTTGTTATTTGTTCTTCATTATTACAGATATGCACATGAAATATCCAGAGTTTTCTGCTCTATAATGAACTACCTAGCTAATTATTTACATAGTATTAATTTTTAAAAATATGGTTTGTTTGCTAGCTTTTAGTACATTATCTTTTACATTTCAAGGAAGCTACCTTTTGACATAGAATTATGCCCAGTAGGGCACTTGCCTTGCATACTGCCAGCCTAGTTTTGATCCCTAAAAATCACATGTTATCCCCTGATCCCCACTAGGAGTGATCTCTGAGCATAGAACAGGGAGTAAGATTTGAATATCACGAGGTGTGAACCAAAATGTTTAAAAAATTTTAAATTTTCCTTGTCTCTTAATTTTGACCTTGCCAGACACTTTAAATCTTTTTTTTTTTTTTTTTTTTTTTTTGGGCCACACCCGGCGGTGCTCAGGGGTTACTCCTGGCTGTCTGCTCAGAAATAGCTCCTGGCAGTCACGGGGGACCATATGGGACACCGGGATTCGAACCAACCACCTTTGGTCCTGGATCGGCTGCTTGCAAGGCAAACGCCACTGTGCTATCTCTCCGGGCCCGACACTTTAAATCTTAATCTTAACTAATAATGTCTTTGAAGTTTAGTGCCAACCTGCCCAAGTTTTATAATTTTCATATGCATGAAAATTAGATATAATTTATAAGAAATAATCTAATCTCACATCTTGTTGCATAAGATTGTCTATGATTTACATATTGGAAGGCAAGGTACTCACAAGAAAAATGGTCAGGGAAGGTCACAGTTATTGAATGATAGCTAAATCTCAGACAAAATCAAAATCTTTCTATTTTTATGATGATGATGATTATGATTATTAATTAATGCAAATATAAATTTGGACCATGAGTTTCTTTTTTCTCATTAGAGCAAAATTTATCAAATTTAAATAAAAACCTGTCTAAACCATGTTCTAAATATTTATTCATATCATAATATTTTGAATTTACTTTTGACTTCATTCTAGTTTGCTAAATCTTAACTATGTTTAGCACTTAAATTAGTTCTTTCGAGTTTCCTATTGCAGTGTTTTATGTCCACTAATTAAAATTGTTTTGGGGGGGCCGGAATGATAGCACAGCAGTAGGGTATTTGCCTTACATGAGACTGATCTGGAACAAACCCGAATTCAATCCCCAGCAGCTCACATGGTCCCCCAAGCTTGACAGGAGCAATTTCTGAGCGCAGAGCCAGGAGTTTCTCCTGAGTACAGCCGAGTGTGGCAAAAATATAAATAAATAAATAAATAAATACATAAATACATAAATAAATACATAAATAAATAAATGTATTGTTTTGGAACTACACTCAGGGCTTATTCCTTGCAGGCAGGAATCATTACTGATCAAACCTAGGTAAGTGGTGTGGAAGGAATGTACTTTAATCTCCATTTTCTAAAATAGACCAAATTGTCCATGCTACAACAATTAAAAGATAGCTTTAAAATGATCATGTCTAGCTATTGTGCATTCTCCTAGCCTGTAATCTCTTCTGCTTGTATTGGCATATAGTCACTGGGTTTCATTTTGAGAAATAGTTTTTCAAGTTAAATGCTTTACATTTTTCTATTAGAGGATTAGCCTTTCTTTGCTAATCTCACATGTTGATTTTGAGTATTGAAAGAAACCACATAAGCAAAATGTGGTTGCATCGATAGGCGATAATACTAATGTGGTTATTTTTTATTATTATGGGCTGCACCTGGTGACACTCAGGGATTACTCCTGGCTATGCGCTCAGAAATCGCTCCTGGCTTGGGGGACCATATGGGTCCATCCTGGGTCAGCTGTGTGCAAGGCAAATGCCCTACTGCTGTGCCATCATTTGGGCCTCTACTATGGTTATTCTTCCTAATAAGTTAAAGTGAGAAAAGAGTAGCACCTCTTCCTCTTCTGTATCTTCCAATGAATTTTTATAGTCACTTTATATAGGCAAGTTTGGATTGAATGTATTTACACCCAACATGAAAATTTAGGGCACTGGAGTAGACTATTCATTGGCAATGAGAACTTTATAACATACTTCAAATTTTGCTCTTCAGGGCTGATCACCAACCCAGTCTCTGCATAATGCTGATCCTACTGAAAATCTAGGAACCTTTATTTCTATAGGGTCAGCAGCTTACTATAGAGTAATACATTATTGAACAATGGCAATTATTTAATTAATTAATTATTGGTGACAATGATTCTTATAACGGCACCTGATGCCCTTCTGCAAAGGCAGATAAACCAGCCCTTACCATAAAGATTTACATATTATAACAAGCAAACATATTAGCAGCTACTAAGCATTCCAGTCAGAGCTGTTAAACAAACAATTAAGAGATATCATAAAATACATCCAGTTAGGAATCTTATAAAGAATCATTTACCTTTGAACTAAAAGTCCTGTGCAGAGTGTAAAGGTTAAACCATCACAATTTACCTTTCTGAGCAAATCCATTTTCTGAGTTTAAGATCCCAAGGAGAAAATTGAATTCCCAGTGGTTTGCTAACATTCCCAGGGTTTATTTTTAGTTTTCTTTAGCTATTTAATAATTTAAAAAACTATTATTGTTTCTTTAGATGTACCATTAGAAAAGTGGTACTTTTCTTAAAGTAACATGGAAAATGTTGCTACAATCTAATAGTAAAACTCCAGAAGAAATTTGGAATAAATTTGCTCCGCAGATAACATTTCAAAGGAAATTGAGATATATTTATTCCTACCAATGCTTAATACCTTCTGCTGTTTTAAATGTGACCAGCAATATCAGCACCTCCTGGGAGCTTGACACAAATCAGAGTCAGTCTGTTTTTTAATAGTACCTTGGGTAATTTATGCATACATTAAAATAAAAAAATAAATGTGCAATGTTCCCATTATCAGGAATTTTATTAGAAAAATTAGTGTATAATCTGAAAAGTGAAAAGTAGAAATTAAAACACTCAGTTTTAAAAGGTCAATAGTGTACTTTTGCTTTATGATATAATGTATTTTAAGTGGTCCAGTCATGTCTGACAGTAGCTTTCAGGGTTTCTATTTTACACAGCAATTCAGTTTTCATTTCAGTGTTACTTCTCCTTAGGGTCTATATCCTGTTCATATATTTATATGACTCTTACTAACACTTCTGACAAAAAGGCATTGGAAAGGGTAAGAAAGAAGGGATCTTTTTGGTCTGAGTCCCATAGAAATTTTATAGTTAAACACACCAGGTTTTCTTTTTGTTTTTCTCGCATCATTGAACGGAGACTGCCACCTACCAATTGTGCCAGTTTTTGTATTATAATAATTAGTGGGGTTTGTGTCTCAGAATGAAGAATCAGTGATGGTAAAGCTTTGCTATTCATACATTGCAAAATATCTAGATTCCTTTTATCAGCAGATCTTTACAACTGTCATGAATGTTCCATAAAGAATATAATATGATGCGATTTTTCAGGCTCTAGTTTCTAATGTTCATATGGTGAACTATTTTTAAGACGATAGTCAGGTATACTCAGAAGCATGCTCTACCAAAAAATATCACAGTGGACAGAGGATTAAGTAAAGCATTAGTTAACTTTTATAGTTAAAAAATGATAAAAAAAAAACCTGTGAAGGAAATTATAGTAATGTTCTTTATAATTGTTCTGGAAAAAAATCAGCTCTAAGAAAATTATAGCAAATTGTTTCTCCCAAGAAACTGATTTTTTTTTAGTGTCATATAATGAGTTTTATAGAAAATATTCTTATCTGTAGTTAGTGGTTATCCAGTGTTATTTCCTACGTTGTAGGAAATGCATTTCAGTACTGGAGAAAAAGGAATCTTGTTTCTGCTTTTTAATATGGGTTTGATCTTACAGTACATTATAAGAAAGAATATAAATGTTTATAGTGTCTAACAACTGAAGAATTTAGATTGAAGAGTTGATATCTTAATTAATTTTGTTCACTTTTTTTTGTTTTTTTTTTTTTTTTTTGTTTTGTTTTTTTTTTTTGCACACCAGAAGTCCTCAGGGACAGTACCTGACTTTTGACTTAGGGCAGGAGAAAGCAAGCCTAGTTGCACAGGGGACCATATTTGGTTCTGGAGATTGAATCTAGACAACATCCTCCATCCAAAACATGGACTGTAACCCATTGATCTATCTCTCCTGCCCCTATTTGATCTTTTTATAAAAAAATATGTATGTTTGATTGATGGAATAGTTGAAGGAAAAGATATTTTGTGGGTTTTTTCTTTTAGTTTTTTGCCATGGGTTCACTGCTGGCTCTGATTTAGGATTGCTTGAGGGGCAATGCAGTGCTTTCCTAATGCAAAGCAAGTCCACTGGCCTTTTGAGCTATCTCCCCCAGATTCTTGGGGGGCGAGGGAGAGATAATTTAAATTCCTTGAAAATATATTTTTCTCTAAATAGCATGTCTGATCACATTAAACTGTAGTTTAAAGAAACCTTGATTCCCTTCCAAACCATAAGGCTTAGGAAGGACAACTGATTTAGCTTTTCTTTTGGTTTTTCGTCTTCGCATAGCCAGGAGTAACCTCTGAGCGTCATGGGGTGTGACCCCCCCCAAAAAAAAAAGAAATGGCTCCTGGCTTAGGGGACCATATGGGACACCAGGGATCAAACCAAGGTCCATCCTGGGAAAGCCACGTGAAAGGCAAATGCCCTACCAAAGCGCTATCACTCAGCCCCACATTTAGCTTTTCTAAGACATGGTTTCCTTATCTGTTCACTGGGGCTAAAATGTAAGACCATCTCACATTATTATTATTATTATTATTATTATTATTATTCTGAAGACATGAGATAGTACATTAAAATGTGTTTAAAATAATACCTGGACCTCATCTAAAAATAAAATAAAATAGTAGCTGGACAAAATAAGAGCACAAATATGCCATAGATATCATGTTATATATGTGTGTATATATGTATGAATATAATATATATCTTATATGTAATTGTTTCTTTCTCGTCACACCATTTTTAGCCAGTTTTGAGAGACTTTTATATGGAGCTTGTTGTGATCCACTTTACAATTCTATTTTTAGGCAAAGCTAGTATCATCCTTAAAAATTATACAAAATCATTCCACCTATGCCCCTCATTCTTTCTCTTACTGTAGCCAAAATTCTTCTAGGAGCAGTCTGTCTCTACATTTTAAGATTTTCAATTCTCACCCATCTGTTGCAGAACTTCTCCTGGGTAAATGCACGTTGTCTGTATGTCTTTAGGATTTCTAAATTCAGTGATCATTTTTCATCTCTGATGTTATTGGTCTTCATGACTAGTTTTCTTAACAGCTTTTTGCATAGCCTTGGCTTTTGTATGATTAGCATTCTTTATAATCTTATATTATGATTTTTATTTTATTTATTTATTTATTGTTTATTTATTTTTGGTTCACACCTAGCAGTGCTCAGGGGTTTCTCCTGGCTCTATGCTCAGAAATGGCTCCTGGCATGCTCGGGGGACCATACGGGAAGCAGGGATTCGAACCACTGTCCTCCTGCATGGAAGGCAAATGCCTTACCTCCATGCTATCTCTCTGGCCCCTGTATTTTTTACTTTTAATGCTTCACAAGATTATAAGTTATAAGATTTTAATGTTCACAAGATTATCTCTGCCTTCTTTAATCTCTCATCCTGTAATTATGACATTCATGCTGTAAACTCTAAATATATTTTTCTGCCCTCTGAATATATTTATTTAAATTTTTCTGAACCCTTTTGTGGTGTTGAAGTTAAAGCTGTTTACTATCATAACAACATCTTGATATCTGGCAACATATTAGATATAAGGATTGCAATAAAATTTACTAAATACCCACAAAAGCTTAAGAGACCATGAACTGAAATAAATGTTATTCTATTTAGGTATTTCTTCATTTTCATTCATGCATGGCATGATTTTTCTTTGTTGATTTTCATTGTCAGATTCTATGGTATATGCTAAAAATTTAGCATCTGGAAGGCCAGAATAAAAAGAAAATTTAATTTTGTTTGAGTTTTATGGCTACCTTTTGGGGTTCATTTGAAAGATGTTGTATAGCTTTGTGCAGTGGCAGTATCCTCGTCAATAAGGTTTATCCGAAGCATGATTATTGCTAATTGAAAGATTTTGTAGAAAGATGTTGTATTTTATATTGTAAATTTTGAATATTAAATAATGGTAGACCAAATGAGAGAAGTGGTCCTACACAGTTGTAAATGAGTCTCTTAATATCAAAATCAAAGTAAAAGCATTGAACATAATCAACCTGGAAGTATTTCTCTAAATACAAATTCTGAAAACTAACCAAAGTTTTAACAAAGATACTGAAGTTTATTGGTATTGCAAACATTTGTTTGATTCAATCTTAATTACAGATTTATTTCATTTCAAATTTCTAAATATGGTTGTTCAATTTTTAAAATACTTTATGAAATATATATTCCTTCAGTATATACTGAGAGCAGAATAAATGGCAAACTGTACTAGTCACTGCGAGAAAATATAGTAACTGAGATAAATATGGATTCTTGCCTTCAATTTGTGAATGAGCTATTAAACAAGTTATTGTGAAGATACATTAAACATGTTTTAGTAAAGATCTTAGGGTTTGAGTAGGTATCTCATTATTAGAACACATCACTTACATGCATAAAATCTCTTTCACACATACAAAGACCACAGTCACGCACATATATTCTCTCTCACACACACATATACATACACACACAGACCAAAGTCAATTCTGATATCCTGAATAGCTTCTTGATGAAATGTTATTTGCCAAAAGTTGAGGAAGACCTGAGAGCTGTGTATAGAAGAGAAAGTCATTCTAGGCAGAAAAAAAAATCTTATAAAAATTTCTTAATATAAAGAAAGAATGGAGTAACTTTGAGAAAAAGAGGAGAGGTCTAGGTTTTTAGAGCATATTGGACAAAAAAGTAGAACCATAATCAATGAAGCTGCTAAGGGATAAATTATAGGTGAGTTTATTAGTGACCAATACTCTAGCCCCTGCGGTCACATCGAGGCATGAAAACTAACGTCAATTAGTAGATCCTAGTGGAGAAAATGGGAAAATTCTTAGGATTTTACTTTTGTTGGGAATTTACCTGATCAGATCTCATAGTAAAGGGTCTTTTTGTTCACCTAACATACAAGCAATTAGTGTCTATTTGATGTGAAATGTAAGTTTTACATAATGTACTTACATCTACCCATGTGATTTACACAGCATCAAGTTTATTGAGGTGTTCATTGCCCTGAAAGTTTCATTGTGTTCATTTTCAGTTCCTTCACTACCACTATGATCTGGGCATGATGGTAGATTTATCATGTAGTCATGAGTAGATCATGCCTAGCATATAGTATGTGTCCTGTTGAATAAATAAAAATGGGTTCATTTGGATAATTAGCTCTAGGCTTGATGATTGTTTTCTCATTTTAGGTATGCAGTGCTGTTCAGAATCAGGATTTTACTGTAATTGAAGACTACTGCACTGGACTCAAAGCCTTGCTTTATCTGAAAAGCATTGAAGAGCTGCAGGACTGGGATGGACAGAGCCCAGCTACTGTGAGGCATCAGAAAGGGAAACCTGTTCCTCATATTGCTGAACTCACTGGAAAGGTATGTTTCTATCTCTCCAGTGTTCTTGCAGAGAACTGATTTGTTTCCTTTCTGCTCTGGTCTCTTATCATTTCACTAATAGGAAATATAGTGCCAATTGGTTATGATTTCTACAGTAGAGTCATGCCAAAAGAAGCTTGATTGCAGCTACATAAGAGATTGTGAGTTTCATTTTTATAAAACCAATATAACACAAGGTCAAATAAATAAAAAAAGATTGATATCATAGCATAAAATACCTCTAAATTCTTGCTTACTTGGTGATGACTGGCATTCTTTCCAGTGGGTGGTTAGAGAATTCTTTATTTTTTTAACAAGCTCTAAAAATTATAAATTATCTTTCTATTTTCAAGACAACCAATTCACCGGGGCCCTGAATAATATGATTAAGTTTTTAAAATTAAAATCTAATCAGTATCTTTTGAAGCTCCTTTTCTGTGTGGTTAAACCTGGGCTCAAAAGGTTATGTCCCAACTTTCTCAATAACTGCTATTTTCAGAGAAATATACACTACATTTACATTTTGTATTATACAGTGATTTTAGCAAATCTTTTCTAAAACAACGTTCAGCATTTTGTCTTTGTATTTCCTTTGTATTATTCTAAATAGACAACCATTGTCAGAAGCTGTTTCTTCATTCCTGAATGAGGGGAGGAAAAAATTATAATTCCTCATCTTTTCAGCTTGTCACTACATCAATAATTAACTTTAAAAAAAGAGGGGCAAGTATAAAAAGATTCTTTAAGGAAGCATTTAATAATTCAAATGAATTTTAACTTGAAACAGGTCACATGAAAAAGAATAGAAAACAAAAACCCTGGATACTCTGCCTTGGGTGACAGTGTTGGGGACACAGACAGAGTAAGAGAAATATTATATGACTGACTTATGTCTGGCTAGTTTTGATGAAAAATACCACTTTAATCTTTTAACAGATAGTCAAAAGTAAGAAGTTATGAAAGAATAATGTATGTGATTGCAAACCCAGCAATGAAAAACAAAAGAGAGAAAAATAAAATCTTGTAGTGTAGATTCCAGGGAAAGATACTGATGAATGACTCCTTGAGTGGCAATCACACAGAAAGACCTGGTAACATTAATATTTATAATATTGTAATTAGCACAACTGTGCCTATTAGTTTAATCATATTATCATAAGTTGAGTCTATAGTCTTGCTTTTTTCAGTGACTATCAATATCCTATGGTTGCTCATAGCTAAAAACAATTCCACAAATAACATTACACTAATTGAATGTGAGTATTTCAAATGGTTTTTGACATGATAGGTTATAGCCATTCATAAAAATATTATGTCAAATATGAGTGGTCACTATGCAGACTGAAATATGAAAACTGCACTCATTGCGCCATTTTGTTTTTAAAGGACTTCCACACTTGCTCAAAATGAACATACACATTTTAATAAAAGATAAATAATGATTGGTGACACTTGTTTCAGTGATGTAAGTAGAACTTGATTTTCTGATAAATTTATATTTTATTTTGCTAAGTCCAGTCTTTATCAAAACTTAATTTTCAACATAATCAAAATAAAAAATTGAAATGTCCCTATATGATTATATTAATGATTCATTTCTAAACAATAGTTTGAGGAACAGCAGATGGTTCATTAATCAATAGATACTCCTGAATTCTCTATTATGAGCTGATATGACTAAAACAATACACAACTGTCCCTATTAGGTTAACTGTCCCTATTAACCTAATTATAATACTGGATCTAAGCTACAGGTGACTTACAATTTGTGCTTTTATAGTGTCGCTGATATGTGTAAGTGTTCATATATTTGTGTGCATGTGCTTAAAATAATCTTATTTTATGATCATCTTAGTTAAATAAAAGGATGATTCATTTTTATAATGCTTTCAGTCTTTGTCGGGAGAACAAGAGAAGAAAGATATAGTTCCTTTATACAAAGCTAGAAGTAATGGCTTCCTTAGACACACAAGATTTGTTTGGAAAGTAGAGTTGTTATTCTACTTAATCTTTCACTCAGAGGTCAGGCTAGAATAAATTAGAGTTGAAATTTAGAAGAAACCAATTATAGCACAGTGTTTGAAGATGGAGGGAGAATGAGGCTTTAGTCATGGAAACAAGGATTTGACCAAAATCGTCATGTCATCTTTTAAGTAATTAATATATTTAATGTACCCTCCCTATGCATGCCTCACTTACTAATTGGTTAAACTTCCCGAGCAATGTTTCTTCAGGTGGCTTGGTTAGGTCAAGAAGTCAGGCATTTATAGTTTGTTCTCACCTTATGGTGCAAGTTGTATAAATCTACTTACAAACATGAGAGCTAATCTCCAAGAAAGAGCTATTAAGAGCTTCTTTACACACATAGCTGTTGGTCTGAAACTGTTTGTATTTAAAATCATGTGGCACACTTCTAAAAAAAAATGAATTCCCAGGCTCTTCTCACAATGATTCTAATTTAAATCGATCAGATCTGGCTCAGAAACCTGCATTTTAGCGTTATAATTTTGGTGGTAGGAGTTCAGTAATTCACACTGCTAAAGGAATGAATGAAGAAGTCAAAAGTATATACGAATCATAGATTGAGAAGCTAGAAATGAGCACCACACAAGTTGATCTTGATAAAAAAAAAATTTGAAATAAATGATTGAATTCAGCGAGAGAACTGATGTTGCAAAACACTAGAAACAGTAGAGTGGGTTTTGAATGGCTTTATGTTGAAAATGGCCCATGAAGAACCCGAGGCAGAGAATATTTGTCACCGCTGGGCCAAAGACAAAATAATTGTGAGAAAAAGATGCTTTACTATAAAAGACCTGGTGCCCAGAATTCTGGTAGACAGTCCGCAGTAAGGAAAACTATTGTATAACATTAGAGAAGGCACAAAGATCATGCCCATGTATGCCATAAAAGAGGAGGATCTTAGCAAAATATCCTGGTACTTTAAGCCAAGTGTTTTTACTTTCTTTTCTCTTTAGTGAAAATCTAGGCGACTCAAAGGTAAAATGATTGATGTTGCATGTATGCAGTGATGACTAGCAGGGTTTAGAGTAAGCCTGGTAGCTTCACATAATGTCTCATTAGTGGCTAGCTAGGCAACGTGGGCAAATTAATTAATCTCTCTAAATCTGTTTTCAAAATGATGAAATGAAGATAATCACAATATAAACCCACAACTACTCATTAGCGATTCTGAAATCCAAAAATCTTCAAACCAAATGTTTCATATAACTCATTTGGCAGCAAACCTGGCCTGAACTAATACAAGGCTATTTATAATCTTTAAGCATTGCATTTAACATTTAACTGTTTATTATGAAGAAACTAATAAGTTTGTGCCCTGGTTGCTATCTTGCTAGAGGTACTATATAAAATGTGGCATGTTTAATATTTTATTTTTCTAAAAGCCAAAAAATAAATAAGAAGTTTGAGGTCTATTTGGCACAAAAAGTTTTAGTTAAGAGATATCAAAGAATACAGAAATGAAGATACCATTGCAGTTACCTCTGAAAATTCACTTTAGAGTGGAAAGAAAAATCTAAATAAATATGATATTAAAATAAAATCATTATTTATCATTTTAGATGTTCATTATTTATCATTTTAGATGTTGTAAATAATAATTATTCTGAGATTTTTTTTTGCTTGAGAAACATGAAACCAATAATATGTACCAATAGTAGAACAAAATTTTGCAATCAGAAAACCTTGAACGAAAATGTTTCCACTTTTTATGCTGGAGAAGAAAGCACAATTCCTAAGCAGTCTTTGAAAGAAAAATAACACAGACCTGTTATTTCCTTCAGTTTGCATGCACTTTAACATTCTTTTTTTCTTCATATACAATGTCTTTTCAGTTCACTAAAAAGAAATTCTCAAGTATCCCTTTCTGTATGATTCATTCTCTGACCGTTATAGCAAAATTATTGTCTTTATTTTTTCTTCAACTTCAGTTTTAGCATATATCTTATAGGCATTGAATCTTCATGTCTCTTTAGTATGCATTATTCTTACTTTCTTATTTATCATTATATTCCAGTCCCTTCCACAACCACATGTGTGACAATAGGATCTTAATCACTTTTGTTTGAAGAAGTAAATTAATATTAAAAATTATAAATGGTAGCATTAATAACTAGAAAACACTTGACTTAGTCAGCCATTACTTTTTCCATTGAGTTAGAAATAAAAAGAACATAATAAAAATAAGTTGCCTCAAATATGAAGTCCCCATTAGTGTGTGGGTCTAGGAAAAAGAGGTAAAAAGAAATCAAAGTGGCTAGAGTAAAATAAAAAAAAGATCAATTTTCAATTTTCATTCCTTCTTAACTTGACATGAACCTCAGTAAATTCAGGAATTTGATCACACTCTATGCAAAAAGTCTATTATGTAAAAGTAGTGACTTGGTAGCTAAATTGTTGAATAATCTTTCAATTGGTCACTCATTAAAAATTAAACATCAATTTATTCATGTTGCCATCTATAACCTTCATACTCTTCATCCAAGAGAGACAATTCACTTATTCATCAGTTATCCGAGTTCTTTATTCATGTATCTAATATTGCAATTATATCATTTTCTTGTCCATCACTGAGTTCACTCTGAACATCTTGAAAACAGAGATCATGTCTTATTTATAGTTGAGATTTCAGCACACGACACTGTACCACATTTATAGTCCATGGTGTGCATCTTCAGAAAGAAGAGAGGATGCCAGTTTATAATTAAAATTCCAGTTAGGGGGCGGGCGTGGTGGCGCTAGAGGTAAGGTGTCTGCCTTGCCAGCACTAGCCTAGGACAGACCACGGTTCGATCCCCCGGCATCCCATATAGTCCCCCAAGCCAGGAGCGACTTCTGAGTGCATAGCCAGGAGTAACCCCTGAGCATTACTGGGTGTGGCCCAAAAAACAAAACAAAACAAAAAAACAAAAATAAAATTCCAGTTACACCCTTTCAAAATGAAGCAGTCATTTTAGAAAAAATGTTAAATGTGCCAAATTAATTTTGGTGAGTATTAAAACATGATAAAATTTATAACATGATATTAATGAGTGAAATGATCTGTATTATTAAAAAGCTTTTTTTTAGGATAAACTCAGAAAAACTATCATAGTGGTTGTATAAAAACTTCTAAATCAAGACTTTTTTGAAAACAGAAGCCAAAATCAATCCATCCATTGGACCAGATACAACATTATTATGTTAGTTTAATACTGAAAGTTATACTACTTTATAAACTCATTCTATCTGGTCTTGGATATCTATATGTAGATATCTAATAACCTAAGTATTTGCTTATGATTTTTTATCAACAGTAAACAAACATGTGATTAAAAGAATATACAATAATTTGAGCATGGCCATTAAAAGAAAGCCTAGTAAGTAGAGGCTTGGAAGAAGAGAATGTTCCCTTCTTTTATGACTTAAAAAATTGTCTTTTATAAATTTGATTCTTCCAAATTGTGACATGATTTTTCTAAAAAATAATAGACATATTGTAAATGAATTTGTTTGTGATTTTGGCAAATATGTACAATTTATAAAACCCTCACTAATCCTCTCAATACCACAGATGACTCTCATTATTTTCTCATCCAGATTCCCTAATACACAGAGTCTTGTTTCACAAAATGTTTTTATGGTGTTGATACTTTCACATTACCAGTTTCTTAGATATTCATTCTTTTTGTTGGTGTTAATTAATTAGTATTGCTAATATTCTTTTATATTAATGTATCATAATCTGATTATAAAATTTATAGTTTTCCCTTCCAATATTATCAATATATTTACAATAATCATCACTATTCCAAAAAATCACTTTTTCATGTTTATTAAATAATACTTAGGGATATAGTATCCACAAGGTGATAAAAACATTTTATGTATTTTTCTTTTACTTTGTTTGGAAACCACACTTGGCAGTGCTCAGGGGTTACTCCTGGCTTTGAGCTTGGAAATCACTTCTTGAAGGGCTTAGGGAACTATCTGGAAATCAAATTTGGGTTGGTTGCATGGAAGGCAAGCACCCTATCCGCTTCCCCATTTTTTGTATTTGTAGTGGTTAATTATTTAAATACTTTAAGGCCAGTTTCCAAGGTAGTTGACCATTTTGTCATATCAAATATAGATTGATACTTTGGTGTTTTTACATTTGAGTCAACGTTTAATATTCTGTGTTTAATTTTAGTAATTTTAGTATATATGAACAGATATCTTTTGTAATTTAGTATTCACTTCTTCAGAAACTTATGGGGTTAAGCATTTTCATGTCCTTTATTGGCCATCCATTTTTGAAGTTTCCATTTATATTTTTCATCAGTTTTTAAATGTGTTATTTTGTTTAATGTTAGGAAATGTTCATATAGTCTTGATTCAAGTTTTTAAATGTAGAGAAAACATTTGAGAAAAATCCTCTATTTTTTCATAATAAAACTTTAAGTCAATGTGTGTTAGCATAAAAAAATCCTCAAAGTAATGAAGAGCGCATAATCTACAGCTCAAGTGCTACTTCGTGGTATATTTTTTTCTTCAAAAATAAAAAATATATACAATAATGTATGTTTCGCCACTTCTAACTAATGTTATAGCAGATATAAAATATATATAAAATAAATATCCAAAATAGAAACAAATAACTAAGACTTATTTGCAGATGATGATATTAATATACAATGAAACTCCTAAAGAATCAATTAAATCGCACTATTAAAGTCAGTATATGAACAATTTAAATATATATTACATATCACACAATTAAAACTGATTTCTGGGAAAAATCACTGAAAAATAATCAATGGACATCTGTGTAACTTGGTTAATTCTCTTCAAATTGATTAGTAATTATATTATGGGTCCAACTAAAATCTCAGCATAGTTTTTTAGAAGCTGATAGGCTAATTCTAAAATTTACATTGTAGGATCTAGAGTGATTACACAACAGGTAGGGTGTTTGCCTTGCATGTGGCCAACCTGGGTTCAATCCTGGTTCGATCTCATATGGTCCCCCAAGCCTGGCAGGAGTAACTTCTGATACAGAGCCAGAAGTAGCCCCTGAGACTGCTGCTGTGGCCCCAAAACAAAACAAAACAAAATTTATATTGTCATAAAAAGAGGTAAAACAACAACAAAAAATAAGTGAGCAACATTGAAAAAGAAGAACAAGTTAAGGGATTTAAACTATCAGCCATCAAGATTTTCTGTAAATCTATAGTAAGCAAGCAAGTGTATTTTAGTATCTAGCTAGACAAATAGATCAATGGAGCAGATAGAAAGTCCAAAAATAGGCTCACACACAATGAATTGATTTTTAGCAAAGGTATCAAAATAGTACAACAGAGAAAGAAAGTCATCTCAATAAATGGCATGGAGTTAATAGATGCATATATACAAAATGATTTATGTATGTTTAAGAAATGTAATATATTTCATTGCATAGACATAAAAGGAATCTAAATGTATCATAAATATAAAGTAAAAAGTAAGACTTTAAAATTTCACAAGAAAATATTATATATAGCTTGAAATAAGAAAAGACTACTAAACAATAGAGATAAATTTTATTTTATATATATATTTAATATATATATTATTTAATAATATATAGACCTTGAAATAAAAAAGGACTAATAAGCGAAAAGGATAAATTTCACTTAATCATAATTAACTTGTACTTAGCAAAAATTACATTTAAGAAAATAAAATTCAAATAACTTAATTAAAACTTAAAAAATATTCTTAATAGGGCCGGAGAGATAGCATTGAGGTAAGGCATTTACCTTTCATGCAGAAGGTCATCGGTTCGAATCCCGGCGTCCCATATGGTCCCCCGTGCATGCCAGGTGCAATTTCTGAGCAAGGAGCCAGGAAAAACCCCTGAGCACTGCCGGGTGTGACCCAAAAACCAAAAAAAAAAAATATATATTCTTAATATTTTATCTCACAAAAAACTGTGACCATAACAGATATATTACATATTAATAAGTGCATTGCATTTTTCAAATGTAAAATGGAACAGTTTGAAATTATTAGATCTTATCAAGAACTATATGGTTTTTACAATGTAAATGAACAATGAGGTTGCTTACCTGTAAACTCTTGTAGCTAACCCCTATATGGCTTCAGTAATTTTTCTTATAGTCCTATCTCTAATTGGCATAACTAACCCTTAGAAAAGAGGGAATGAGAGAGATAAAAACTATTTCCCTTCAACTTAGAGCCCTGTAATATTCATCCAAGTTATTTACAGTTCCATTTCAACTTTGTTCCTGGAGATATTTTTCCTTCTCTAGGGCATTTACTTCAATACATCATATATCTTAGAAAATTCCAGAGGATATTTTATGTTTCTATGAGTTACTTTGATAATCACTGTATTGCTGAAGTTACCTTTTATAACTATAAACAGATTACATGAGGCTAAATAGTAGTGCTAGATCCATTATTTTAAACATAAAAAAGCACCAGTTCTGGAAATCTTCAAATCTTCAAAATCTCCAAAAGTACTGTCAACATCTGTTGTATAGATAACTAAATATCACTAATAGAATCCTAAAATTTAAGTAATCTTTAAGAATAAGGCAAAAATCTACTTTAGTAAAAGTGACTATTTCTAATTAGAAGCAAATAATATGAAATTTTTGTAGCTCTCTCTTGTAGTTATAACTTCTTATTTTATGAATGCATAGTGATTGCATACACAAAAAAATGAGTATGCTGGACTGAAACACAGTATTTGGAAACCAGAAAATCTGAATTTGTCTCCAGACTCTGTCTTACTAGTAAGTGAATGTGGGGCAACTATATAAGTTTCCAACCATTAATTTCCATAACACAAACTAATGATACCTGTTTAATAGATAGTTTGTAAGGCATATATGTATCACTTACATAATTGGTATACCTCATAGCAGTCATTCAATATATAGATTTACTGTAAATAATTCATATAGTAGATTGATATATAGATATATAGGTCTATATTAGAATGCTTTGGATAGAATATGTGATATCTCCTCTACAAAGTAAACTGTTCAACATCTGAACATTTGATCAACATTTGATGAGTTAGTTTCTTCTGTGTAGATTTTTCATGAAATATTTTTATATTTTATACTTTCTTTTTATCTTCTATTGAAAACTATCTTAATAGGTTTATTTTATGTTGTCAAAAGGTATTCCTTTGAAACACTATTGCTACTATTGACTTATACACACATAAGCTCTTATAAGCCATTCAAAAGAGTTAACATTCAAAGTAAAAATCAAAATACACATTTATTTTAGATTTGTCAGTAAACTGTCATGAATTATCAGTTATCAAATATCCTCTTCCTCTTCCTTAGTAAAAGGAAAAAGAAGCGGATGCAGAAGAAACAGTATCAAAATTTACCATATGCTGTAAGGGAAGGTGTTAGTAGAACATCATATGGAAAATATACAGTTAAGTATTAATGCTAGAATAGGTTGTGCCTGTGTAAGCTTCCTAGTTTGATTTCTCTTCCAATAGCTAATGAGGCTTATTTCATAGGCTAACCCTGATAGTTGGTAATAGTACTAGTAGCCAAGAGAATGATGTAGAAGTGTAATATGATAAAAAAAAATAAACCAATGTTGCTCTGTGATCAATGCCTGTATGATCATGCACAGAGGTGCAAGACATTGAGACAATGGCTTCCTACTTTTGTTATGCAATAACAGCTTGCCTGGCATAGGTATTTAGGTAGTAGTGAGATTTTGAGTTTGAAACCACTTCAGCTACCTCATTGAGGTCCACCACTACATGTCTGGAATAAAACATAAGCTATACATTTTACTATTTTGTCAGCATCCCATCATATGTTATCTGTCAGATTTTTTTTAGTTATGATTTCTATCTCTTCTCACTATAACACTGATATCTAAAGCACAGGTGCAATTATTTTTTATCACACTCGTGAAAGTAAATGGTTAAGTATAATTTCTCATACTTCATTACATATACTACTTTAATCAGAATGCACCTTATTAATATTAATTATATGATTAGAATTTGTGTAAAAGTGCTTTTCATCTTCTACACACCTTTCCCAAATTAATCCTAGTGTCTTTTTTAAGTCAGAGAAAAATGCTTTTTCTCTTGTTCTGACTGAGACTAGAGAATTTATAAGTGAGCCATTATTATAAGCATGTAAGTTAAAATTTCAATTCAAATACTATGCTGGAACTTATTCCCTATTGTTCCTCCCAAGAATGCAACAAATTCAGTAGACTTTTATTGCAAACCAGTTAGCTTTGTTCCTAATCCTGATTTTATAGAGTAAAATAAAATATCTCTTTGTAATCACAAGCTATGCCCTTGGGATTCTTCATAAAGGGCAAAATATGCATGTTCTATATATTGAAGCCCATCTGCCCACTTGAATAAAGGGGATACCAGATAAAAGATATAATTTTCTGATAATTAAATGAGTCAAAGGAGTCATTTTGATAAAGAGTCAAAAGAAATCCTAATTATATTTGGCTTTATGCCAATTTATACTAATCTGAGATTGGATAAAAATAAAATATCTGCTATTTGAAATAAAAATATAGATAGGATGTATTACATAAAAATAATAAAATATAGCAGCAGGGTGTTTTTTATTTTCACTTTTTTTTGTTTTTGTTTTTGTTTTTGTTTTTGGGACACACCCGGCTTTGCTCAGGGGTTACTCCTGGCTATCTGCTCAGAAATAGCTCTTGGCAGGCACGGGGGACCATATGGGACCCCGGGATTCGAACCAACCACCTTTGGTCCTGGATCAGCTGCTTGCAAGGCAAACACCGCTGTGCTATCTCTCCGGGCCCTCTCTCTGTTTTTCTTTCACTTTCTGTCTCTTTATTTCTTTTTCTTTCTCTCTCTGTCTCTGTCTCTCTGTGTCTCTCTCTCTCTGTTTCTCTTTCACTTTCTGTCTCTCTGTCTCTTTGTCTCTCTGCGTCTGTTTCTGTTTCTCTTTCACTTTCTGTCTCTCTGTTTCTCTGTCTCTGTCTTTCTGTCTTTTTGTCTCTGTGCGGGAGACCATATGGGACGCCAGGATTCGAACAAACTAACTGTAGGTCCTGGATCGGCTGTTTGCAAGGCAAACACCGCTTTACTATCTCTCCAAACCCTTATTTTCACTTTTAAATGATATAGGTCCTGTGTTTGAACATCTTTATCAGAATCTTGGAAATTTAGGAAAATAAACCAGTATATCTTCAGTAACACTAAATAATGAACAATTTCACAGTTAACCAAATTAGTTTAGACATACATCTGGAAGATTCAGCCTCTTTTCTCTTCTCCCTAAAAATCTGAAGTCTTCTTGGCTAGTCATATTGATCTAACTTAGTACCAAACTCTAATACCCCATCTAATTTTTCTGTATAGATAAAGGAAGATAATTTTATTAGGGTCTCAAGTTTGTTCCCTCTAGTAGTCTTCCTCATGATAGTCACAAGTAACACGAGTGGGTGTGAAAAGGTGTGCCCTCATTCTGTTCAGAAAATGAAACTAATGCTGCACAGAGAATCATTTTTATACTATACTAGGCATAGTTTGTGAATATTATCCATAAACAAGAAATGCCTTGAAGCCCTTTATTCTAGCTCCTCACACCATGCTGACCAGTAAGCTGTAAGTCATTCCCAGTGTACCACATCAAAACCATAGCATTTTGAAATGTTATTGCATTGAAATTTAAGATGATTTATTTGTTTCCTTGCTCATCAACTGGAAGTTATTCTTCCCAACTTCCCAATCTAAAGGAATTGCAGAATGATTACAGTGTTTCAGAATTCTTTTTATTCAACCTAAGTCCCAAGTAAAACTCATTATAGTAAGCATATAACATGGGTCAAAGTCTAAGCCTCCTAGGAAAATTAATAAGTTTTAGCATTACTTCTTGCCTACAGTCTTCATAGATACACAATGCACTTGCTAGATTATCCTACTTTGTTCATTGTTGATGCTCAGCTATGCTCCTTGTTCTTTTATCCTACTGATTTGTTAGAAGAAGAAAAGAATCCTTTCTTTTGGGTATTCCCTAAAATTCGATATGAACATTACTTTCCACAATGAAATGTGAATGAAGTATGGAATGTGGTTTTAGATAGATTTAGGAGTATTTAAAAACATCTCATCACTGGCAATTGATTCTACATATCTTCTTTCTTTGCCAGAAGACAGGTTAAAGTTTCAAGCTGAGAAATGTAAAGCATGAGATAATGGACTTGAATACTAAGAACCCACATAGATCTCCAGATACACAACAAGTTTTGTGAGTGAAAGATCATATTCTGGTGTGCTAAGTCACTGAGTTTTTGTTTAAAGACAGCACAACTGACCAATAAGAATTAATACAGAACTCCATTCAAATTGCTGTTAAGAAAGAGGTTACTGGCTATTGAACTTTTTTTGTGTGGGAGAACTAATATTTAATGATCTATGTTTACATTTCTGTATCTTTCTCATTTGCTATTAGGTAGTACCACAGTAGGTCTACTACGTCATTACTTTCACCATCTTTCATTATTTGCAACATGCACAAATTACCAGGGGCTCTTTCCCCCCAGACCTTTTAGCAAAACATTTATCTTTCATTGTATCTGGTTTAACTATGTAATTGGGAAGATATCCAATAATTTAATATAGCTAAGAAAATCAAGCAGAATGAGAACTTCATGCTTATTCTTTTTTCAGCACAAGTGAACTTGCGAAATGTATCTACTTCTCCTTCCACTTCATTTTCTCAACTAAACACTTGGTGTAATGATATAGATTTTATAGGATTTTGTTTTTGCCCTTTTTTGGGGGGTAGGGTTTTTTATGGTTTTGTTTGGTTTTGTTTTTTGGGTCACACTCGGTGGCACTCAGGGGTTACTTCTGGCCCTTTGCTCAGGAATCTCTCTTGTCAGCTCAAGGAAACATGCAGAATTGAACATAGGTTGGCCACATTCAAGGTAAATGTCCTACCTATTGTGCTATCACTCTGGCCCCCTATTTCACAGAAATATTAAAAAAATATATCAGGAACTCTTCAAATATTACCTCTCCTCATTGTCTCCTATCCCTTATTTGTTTTTCTGTCTTAAATGTATCATATTCAATTTCTACTCTTCTCCACCTATTAAAACACAAAAATTGCTCTTACTAAAATTATGAGAAATTGAGTGGTCTCTCACTCTAGTAATTAACTCATCTCTACTAGATTATGTCATCCTCAGCAACAGATTTCTTCATCACACTTGAGATTTAGTCTTTGATTTTTGTTCAAGAAGCACAGCCATTAATGCTGGAAATTACTGGATGTACCCTGGAGCTGTTCAGGATGATGGGACTCAGATTACATGCAGTAGTACCTTGAGGATAGGCTAGGGGGTGAGTATGTAGTTAGAGGGATCAAACTCTAGGAGATCTTACATATACATGTACGCAGGTACTCTACTACTGAATCTTGTCCCCTTCCATTCTTTCCTACACCCACACTTTATTTCCCAGTATCTAATGGTTTTTAATCAAACAATTGTTAGCAACCTATATGTGCCGGACATTGTAGAGACCTATATTAATAATGACATAAACTCCTATTTTAAAATAAGTATATTCATATGGAAATTTGAAAATCAGTTATTTATAATAAAGTATGAAATTAGTGATACAGGTTACATGGGTAGCAGGAATGACAGAATTTGAGTAAGATGTCCAGAATAATCTGAAAAGTTATTTCTGAGAAATACATTATGGCAAAAATGTAGAGTAATAACAACTTTCTAGGATTGAGACATTTCTATGTGTGAAGAGAACCTCTTGGGCCTGTGCTTTTAAGAGCCCTACCCCTTTGACTTGGGCTCTTCAGAGCTACTATTTCCCCTTTCCATAGCTTTTGTATTTTTGTATGTGCTCATCCACCCACTAAAGCCACTATTCCTCTCCAGGTAGTTATTTTCCAAATTGGACTTTTATCAGAGACCTCCCACTGGATCCCACACATGCATGTAGTCAGCTTCCCTGTGGACCTTTGCACCCAACAGCCCAGTTCAGTGCTCTTTTTGCACCCTAGGAACAAAACAGCAGTAGTGATTATCTCTACAATTATATAAGCACTTTATAATTTACAAAGCACTTTGGCATATATTATCTCACCAGCTGCTTCTTTAATGTAATAGAAGCAGCGGGCAAAAAAACCATGTCACTGCTGACAGAGTTTTCCTGACCTTGCTTTCCCAGCCCCACCTACTAAAAACCAGAGAACAGCTGGATGGGCCCTGATTAGAGGGTAGAGGCTGACCTTGTTTGGGAAACAGGGAAGTGTGACAGCAGTAGCTGCCACCTCCACCTTCTCCATCTCTGTTGGGGCAATAGAGCAAGCCAGAGGTTTTGTGGCAAAATGTGGGGGCTACACAGAGCAGCAAGGCTTTTCCTGGGCTGCATGAGCACAGGCTGAAGGTGGCAGATATCAGCTTGTGAGAGGTTAAACATGTATTTCCTCCCCCCCCCCCACTTTTCTGATTTCTCGTTTCTTCCATGCATTCACTTTCGTTTTGAAAGTTTCTGTGGGTTAATTAAATTCTTCTAGTGTTGATGCTAAGAGAGCTGAAACATTTTCAACTGAGATTGACACTCCTCCAGACATAGGCTTCACTGATGTTTGTTCAGTAACACTCCAATATGTCGCAGGATTGCTGCAAGAACATCTGAGAGCTATAATGAGCTAAAAGTCAAGTACAGGGGGAAATGTGTTCCCGACTGCTGCAGATGTTCTTAAATCACATCAGATTTTGTGCAATGCTATATTGAATATTCAGTGGGTGAAGGATGCAACCCCAAAACACAATTCAGTTGATTCATAGTCTTTTCAAGTTTTCAGTTAACCGAAGTTATATAAAATATGGTTGACTCCCATTTGAACCAATTAATAATAAGTTATCTTGAGTCAAGTGACTTTTAAAAGTAATTTTTCAGAGGCTGGAGTGATAGTACAGCAGGTAGGACATTTGCTTTGCATGTGGCCAAGCCAGGTTTGATCCTAGCATCTCAAAGGTTCCTCGGTCTAAACTCAGGAGTGATCCCTGAGTTCAGAAGCAAGAGGAACCCCCAGATATGACCCCTAAACCAAAAAAATAATAAATAAATAAAAGTACTTTTTCTTGTCTAAGAATAATATATTGACTGGTTTGGGTTGGGGTGTATTCTCTAGAAAATGGTTGATATATAAGGGAAATGAAATAGTTATTACTCTGTAGTTTGTACACATTTTTATCTTTATGACTCCTTTTCACCTTTAACTCCAAGACTGTGCAAATGTTTGTATAAATATGTACAGAGATTGTGATGTACCTCTCTGGACTGCTTTGTTTTGGTCATTTATTTTGCTCCTTCTAGGAAAATTAAAATATGTTCAGTCAGGGAGAAGAAGATGGCTTTGTACATTATCATAATTTAGGTATACGATCCATGATTTGGCGTGGTAATCTCTTAAATGAAGGACACGATGGGTTAAGAACAGACAAACCTGGCCACAGAAAAGTTGAGGGAAAAATTACTCTGTTGAAATTGAATATACAGCAAAAACACGCTAGTGAAATTAATCCCACTATTTTTATGGGGTCTCACAGAGAAACTCAGTCTTAGGAAAAGTTTTTAAAATTTAAAGGAGTTGTAGTAGCCAGAAACTGCAGTGGATCCCAGATCCAAATCATAAAGCATCTATCATAGTTTTCCTGACCCTTTCAAAGAGTGGAGTGCATCTTCCTATAGCAGATGTGTACAAGCAGATAAGCAGGTTTCAACATCATAATAGTGTGAAATGTTACAATGGCAAAGTCATTTTAGTACTCAGTAATCAGAAAAGCTTTGTCTTGAATCAATAAGGATTATTTTTGGAATCTATAGCTTTAAGAAAGTCCCTGCCACTGGTTTTGGTTGATAGCTTTACCCAGATGTTACAATTTCAATAGATACTTCCTTGGCAAGTATACTTCCTTGGCCCAAAATGGGTCACAACACAGGACAGTAAAGGTTATTTTTTAGATTTTGTTATTAGGAAAACAAAAAAGCAAAATGGCGGTCTGGGATAAGATGGTTGTTTTTGTGTCAATCAATTACACTATGATAGCTAAAATGAAAAGTCCGAAAACATCAAGAATTGACAAGAATATGGAACAATTAGGATATTTAGACTTGCCAATAGGTATATCAAATGTTATTTCACTTAGAAAACTATTTATGTGGCTCAACAATTTCACTCCCACTTATTTATCCTAGATAAATAAAAATACATCTTCATAAAGTTAGAGACTGAACAATTCAAAAACATTATGTTAATGGAAGAAGTTATACATGAAAGAATACAGATAAAATAATTAATTTCCTTTATGTTGAATTTAAATATGGGAACGAAGTCCAAATAGGTAACACAGCAGTTAAGTGCTACCATAGCACTTAGCGAACTTAGGTTTGATCCTCAGCATTGCAAATGATCCCAAATTCTATAAGATCCTTGAGCACAGATCCAGAAGTAATTTCTGAGTACTATAAGGTATTCCCCCAAAAATACAAATATGAAAAGCATATTTATATGCTATTTACAATAAAAAGTAGTAGAAAGTAAAATTGAGTAGGTACAGAAGAATCTTGTTGAGTGATAAAAAACGTAGGTGATAGTTTTATGTCTATAGCTTAGTTATTAAAAACTCCACATATATACTTCTTGTGTAGTTTACAATGTGTACAAGTATAGTATTTTAATATATATCTACCTAAAATTTAAAAAATTTAATTAAACAGAAATAAACTAGAAGAGCTTTCAGTAATACTTTGGGAGACAAAATAAGACATAAAAGAAATAGCTTAGTTTTTTTTTTTATTTTTAATGTCCAAATTACTTTTAATCTGATAGCCTTTGGGAGCAAAAAGCCTTCTGAATTTAACCACTAGTAAAGAATAACTGGAACATAGATAAAAATCTTGGCTGGAAACAGCTTAAAGAAAATGGATAGCTGGGGGCATAAACAAATGTCTACTTGCCAGAGCTGGGTATAGAATTGGAATTCTTTAAGGCATTGCACATCAGGGAGGATGGCTGGGGCATAGAAATCAAGAAGAGAAACATCTGGCTCAGAGGAGTGATGCAGGTAAGGGATATGACATCATAATGCAAATGAGAAGCTGTTTCTTCAAGATGGAAATTTTGATTAGGCCCTTTGGTAGGCCTTCAACTTGCTTTGCTTTGTAGGATCAGCCAGTGCCTGCAGCCTCTGTTAACAAAAGCTGGCCTTGCCTGAGGCCACAGCTCCCAGAACAAAACCTTAAATTGATTGCTGATAGAGTGTTCCATGCAGGGCTGGACTCTTCCTGCCCTAAAACCTACTCATCCTCATACAAACAAACCCAGTGAGAAAATGGCCAGAAAATGTTTATCCAAGTATTTTTTCTCAAGCTTTACTATATACACTGGTATTGTGGCATATTCACATTATTAATTGATATTAAAATTATAACACTTATAGCACTAAAGTTAAAACACTTGGGCTTGAATTTGCTTTCATTCAGGTACATTCTATATATATCATGTTGGCATTATTTTTCAAGGCTGACGTTTGCTGGTGTTTTCTATCCTTAAGAGTTTCTCTTTTTTTGCAGTTCCTATATTTTAATATTCTGCTTCTGGTGAAACAGATATTATCTACTTTTTATATACTAAATTTTTGTGACAGTTTTAAATTTTGAACTATGAATTGAGATAATTGTACATATCTTTGTCTTTGAGCAGAAACTTTTAACAGAATTTGAATTATTTAAATATATTTAATATCCAATAAATATTGATTATATGTTAAATATCAAATATAATAGTTGTAATAACATAAGATTTATCTTTTGCCATTAAAGTATCTCCAATCAAAAATAATCTGAATAGTAATAAGAGATTTTAAAATTTTACCTTATTTTATTCATGCATACATTTTACATATATGTATAAAAACATATATATTCCCCCACATATCAAAGGTAATAACTGTGGCTTAATGAAGTTTAGTTCTTTAATAGTGAGACAAAGATGCAGAGACCAAATCATGTTTTTTATTTCAAAAAATAATTTTTCCTATCTATAGGCAAAGAATATGGCCAAATGAAAATAGTAGAAAAAAAAAAAACACTAGTGAAAACTGCTACATTTTCACTTATAGAGGGAAAAAAATTGAAAATCTGTTAGATAATTAATCCCACTCCCAATGGAGCACCGGCTTCCTTCTTAGTTTGTGCTTTTGGGTGCTATTATCTTTTAGCATAAATCCCATCAAATCTTTGTAAATTTTGCTTTTACATTTCCTTCATCTGTGACGAGAAGATTCTATTAGCAACCCTGGCACCTTCCATTAAAGTCTACAACTTTCAACTGCCAGAAAGGGATAATGAAGTGATAAATTTAATTTGCTACCAATGTGAAGCAGAGATATCTAAGTGAATACATAGCATTAGCTATGTCTTTCCTCTTAGCATTAACAAAAGTTGTATGGCAGGTTATCAAAATCAGTGTGACAAAAACAAAATTCATATGAATTTTCACACAGAGAACTAGAATTAAAAATTCTGTATCCAAACCAATCATCTTGTCTAGGTTAATCACAATTGAATACAATAATTGTGAAAGAATTTTATTACTTGAAGTAATTTTTTATTACTAAAAAATTGTTAGCCAGACCTAAAAAACAGTTTTTACTCAATGATATATTAAATCTGGAGTTTAAGAAATCTAATTACCTTTTTCTTAGTTTGACCAAAAACTTTAATGACTATAAAAAATAGTGATATTTACTGCTATAGCAAAGATAGACCAAGTATTGTGCATGTAAAATCTATTATCAATCTAACTGTATTTGTTTATTTGTTTTGTTTGTTATGAGACACACCCATAAGTACTTAGAACTTAGTCCTTACTTTCTACTCACTCCTGGTGATGCCTGGTAGATCATATGCAGTACCAAAAATAGAACTAGGGTCGACCATGGGCAAGAGAAGTGCCTTGCCCATGGTATAATAGCTTTATCATTGCAACTTCTTAATTGTCATAAACCACAATGGTTTCATTATTTATTTATTTATTTATTTATTTATTTTCTTATTTATTTATTTATTTATTTTCAGTGATTTCCTTATTTTGGAAGCTTTATTGTACTCTAAGAATAGTCTTTCTTTGAATATTAATTCATTACAGTGAATTTGATTTTACAGAATATTGTAATACTATGTCTTGGTAGTAGTGGTAGTTTTGTTAAAGAGAATTACTAAATGCTCACTCAGACTTAAGTTCTTTTTGATTTTTCAGGGTTCCCATTCCCTTTTAGAGCTATTTGGTCAGTTCATATCTTCCAGTCCTCCCAATAGAATTAATAACTCTGATAGTGGTAATAAAAAAATAAAGTACCTTAGAACTGATAATCATGTAACATTATTTGAGGTCATTTCCTAAACTTGTTACTTTACTGTTAGATTCATGATCTTTTGGAGTTGTTACCAAGAATAGTAAGATCCAAAGGAATAAGAAAATTTGTCCAAATCTCCACCATCTTGAGAATTCTTGTCTATGTTAATTTGGTCACAGAATTTCCTCCTATACTATAATGCCTATAGCTATCCAACAGAAAGGATCATTGTTTCTAATGTGTTATATATAATTGTGAGTTGACAACAGATTAGATTTTTCTATTTATAGCAAACTCTAACCCTTTTCAAGTGAACTGTAGCCATTGATTTAACAGAGTATAATGGAGCATCTGTTTACTTACCTAGTTTCAGTAAACTTAGTTATTAGTATTGCAGGCATGTCATCTCCTTTTCTCAGGACTTTCTTTCCATACTGCTATCAAATAGCACTTTTATATTCTGCCAGCTTGGCTGAAACTCACCAAGTTCTCTCTGTTTTTTTCTCTATCAGAAAAAAAAATCATTGGCTTATCTCTACTTCCTTCTATTCTTTCATTTCTTTTTATTTTATTTTTGTTACTGTACTATTAGCTCCTTTGCAATAACCAAACTAAAGTTGTGAATTTATGGATCCATTTGCATACCTACATATTTTACGACAATATATTTGCCTTAAAGAACCTTCTCCTGGTCAGTTCATATATGTCTTTGAAAGTTTGTAAGATAAAAAAGAGCAGGAGAGTTACTGAGAAGCAAACAATAGGAGAAGCCTGCTTCCTGAGGTCTTCTTAGGCCTCCTGCTATTTCTTTGTCTGGCCCTGTTGGCAGCTGCAATGCCCTTCTCCTTGTGTGTAGATGTCTGGCTGTGTGCCCAGCCAAACTTTTGATGTCTTTCTCTCTCAAGTCACCAAATTTTATGTAAAATTAGACATGCTGGAAGTAAAGTGTGTATTTGTGGTCTAGTCAACTTTCTGTCCACATTTGTAAGTAATGACAGGCTTATACATAATGGCAAGTCAAACCCTAATATTCTCCTGGCAGGAGAACATTTTTATTATTAATTCAAGTAAACTCATATTGTCCTTATTCAAATGGTTTATGGAGATCTTCCGAAATACAAAAGAAGATATTTGAATGGTGCCCGAAAATACTATTTAATATCTTCCCCTACTTTTACCATTTTGTATTTCCTGTGTATAGTTCCTATGTGTTATACATTCCTATCCCTTTGACCCTAGATATCTATTCTTATAAAATTGGGCCAAAATTTTTTTTCAGAAGGAAAATTTGAATTTCCTTTTATTATTTCTAAAATTCTACTTTATTAAAACCTTGTGATCTACAAAGTCCTTCATTGTGGAATTTCAGATATATAGAGACTCAGGGCCAACAATGTTGTCATCAATCCACAAATGAACCCCGAGTATATCCTATACCACAACCCATTGCCTCCTGGCCTGCCATTTTAACAGCCCCAATTAAGTTTAGATGGTTAATGTTTAGATCTCTTGATTCTATTGTCATTGTCATTGGCTTGGATATTTAGTACTGTTCTTATTTCTTTTTCCATCAATGCATCTGAGATTGCTTGACTTCTGGCTGCCAGCCTTTGTTTTTTACTTTCTTTTTAGTTTTATGGGAAAATGCATAAATATGTGGCAAAACAATGTAATCCATGTTCCAAGGTTTTCTGAAAAAGGGCAGGAACCATAATTGAAAAGATAAGAAATTTAATAAATGGGTTTTTGTGTGGCAGGGCTTTTTTGTTTTTGTGTTTGTTTTGTATAGGCTCAGCAAAATTTGGGGAAAATAGAAAGGGAAAACTTTTGGCCTAAACAGGGAAACCCTACCCACAAAGCGTCCTGCCATAAGACCAAATAGAGGCTCTAGGTATCTTAAGCTTTTCTTTGTGGTCCAGAAAATATTCTTTTTAATCACAGTTGTCATTGTCAGGTTTCTTTAGTTAGATGTCCTCGTTTTTTTTGCACAGATTTTATGTTGAAGTCAGGGTGACACACAGCATCTTCTGGTTTTATCTCACTGTTAGGTGGCAATGCAGGGAGTCCTATCAAAGAAAGCAAGTTGTTGCTCTTACCAAGTTATAAGACTGTCATATGAACTTACTCTGGAGCAAGTCAGTGATGGCAGCAGTAGGGCCTTCCCTGGTAGAAATTTGATTCCTGAGTCTGTTAATAAACAGACATTTTTGAGTTAGAAATAAATGAAATCTAGTAAATTATGGATGATATCTATTATACCAGCAAATATTGGGTTGTTGTTATTTTTAATTGTTAAGTGAAAGGGGACACATTAGACCATCCCTTGGGAAATAAAATGTAAGATGTTTCCAGGTAATATAACATCAACAGAATTATTATTTTGCTCTTATTTTCTCCACTAAGAAGAATCATCTCAATCTGTGAAGAAAAGAACAAAAATCACTAAATGGGAGTCAAAGTCCTTTATAACTGAATTTAGTCAAATGGTACATAGGCATTTTAAGTTCAGGTTTCCAGCTTCAGATAAATTTTATGCCAAAGACTTGAAAGAATTTGACAGTGTAATCAAAACCCACTGGAAGAAATTACCACACACACAAGAAGTGCCCAAATACATGATCCAGTGAAGAAAATGTGAATTTTGAAATTTTCTGATTATTAAAGTTGAAGTGGAACCTCTAGAAAATATTTAAGTTAAATGGTGATATACATTATGTATTTTGTATATTTTTACATATGCTATATTACAACTGATAAAAAGAAAAAGCAATAATATTCCCTTGGAAAGAGGATAGGCAACAGTACTCCTTTGGGAGAAGGATTTGTCTATCTAAACTGTGTGCATGGGTAGAGATTGTAGAAAGTAGAAACTCAGTGAGGGCAACTAATCACAGAGTAGGCATATATTTTATTGTTCATTGATGTCAACACAATAAATAACAATTGTTAACATTCTCCTTGCTTGCTCTGAATGGCATGTGATGAGTTAAGTACTTTACTCCCATTAAATTATTTAACTATCAGAGCAACAGATCAGTAAAGAACTAGAGAAATGATCCCTGTCTTGTGCAATAGATCAGTAACAGAGGCAAAGGTTGAAAAATAATTAAGTTGGGATTTGTATTCTGGTAAGAGAAAGTGTAATGCAAATTCAGAACTTTTCTATATGTCTCTCATATGACCTGCTATGAACTGTGACAGTCTGTTAGACACTCAGGAGTAGTGTCATGAAGATATTAATTAAAGCATATCATTTTATATTTTTCCTATGAAAAACTTAACTTGCATTTGTAATATCAGATTCACTATTAGTACTTTTGCTTTATCATCTTTATTGAATGAAACCTATCAACTAAACTTGGAAGCATGCTATAAGAACATGAAAATATGTCATTAATGTAGTATAATTAATGAGTATCAAAGAGCAGTGAACCTCTGAATGAAAGGTCTAGAATTTTCTCAAAATTCACAATTAAAATATAAACCTATAAATTTAATTGTAATTTATCTAAAATGCAAGATGTTTAGACATTCAAAGGTATGATTTATTTATACAATAACATAAAAGGCTTACTTTACTAAAAAGTTATTAATATGAATGCATTTGAAGAAACTCTTTAACCTACTTAAGACAATTAACCATTTTCAAATGCACTATCAAAATTCACATGAAAATCAGAAATAAGTGTTATTTTAAATGAGTATTTGTTAGCATTTAATTTCAATGTACTCGAAAATGCATTTCTTTCCCAATAAACTATAACTCAGACTTTTCATCAATTCAAAATAACTCCTCACACAATTCATCCAAATTTGTAAGCTTTTACTGCAGACACTTACAGAATGGAGAGAGCAGGCTATTCCCTGTGGATATAATTTGATCTCAGTTATGTAGTTATTGTCTCGTTCTATCTACTTCTACTAGGAATCTTTCATTACTTGCTTACTGATCTTACTCTAGAGACCCAAAGTAATTATGTCCAAGAATTATACATTGTCAAGAAGTGGTAACTTACAGAAAATGGAATGATAAGTACCTTACTTTTCAAGGCTAATACTGGGATTCTAAATAAATTCAAAAAGTATAAGAAATATGAGAAAGATAGCTCACAAAAACAATATATATAGTGCACCTGAATTGCATTTTTTTCCCAGTGGCCAAAATGATTTTGAGGTTTATTTGTTTGTTTGTTTGTTTCTTTTACCTTTTTGGTCATGCCCATTGGTGTTCATGTCTTACTCCTGGCTCTGCATTTGGAATCACTCCTGATAGGACCTTTGAGATAATATGTGTTACCATGTAAGGAAACCAGGTCAACCACATATAAGGTCAGCACCCTACTTGTGGTTCTATCACCCCAGTCCTTTTTCCTTCTAATGAGTAATAAAACTTTTTACATATATAAACATTGAATATTCTCACAAAAGAAAATAGAAGCATTTTTCACAATAAAAACTTGAAATAAAACTTGTTCATAAATCCTCATACAATGTATAATACCTGTAATTTATAATTCTCAATATTTATTACCAAAATTATGGTTCTCTAATTTAGCTCTCGTTAATGTTGCTCTCTGAGTTTACTAAAAGCTCAGTTGTATATGGGGAAGGAAGGAAAGAAGTTGGAAAGGTGGGAGAGAGGAAAAGGGAGGAAGGAAGGAACAAAGGGAGGGAAGGAGGAGAGGGAAAAAGAGAAAGAAAGGAGGAGAAAAAGAAAAGAGTGAGGGGGAAGAAAGGAAGAAAAATGTAAGAAGAAAGTGAAAAAGAAAAAGCAAGCAAGCAAGAAGAAAGAAAGAAAGAAGAAAGAGAAAGAAAGAAAGAAAGAAAGAAAGAAAGAAAGAAAGAAAGAAAGAAAGAAAGAAAGAAAGAAAGAAAGAAAGAAAGAAAGAAAGAAAGAAAGAAAGAAAGAAAGAAAGAAAGAAAAAGAAAGAAAGAAAGAAAAAGAGAAAGAAAGAAAGAAAGAAAGAAAGAAAGAAAGAAAGAAAGAAAGAAAGAAAGAAAGAAAGAAAGAAAGAAAGAAAGAAAGAAAGAAAGAAAGAAAGAAAGAAAGAAAGAAAGAAAAAGAGAAAGAAAGAAAGAAGGAAAGAAAGAAAGAAAGAAAGAAAGAAAGAAAGAAAGAAAGAAAGAAAGAAAGAAAGAAAGAAAGAAAGAAAGAAAGAAAGAAAGAAAGAAAGAAAGAAAGAAAGAAAGAAAAGGGGAAAAAGAAAGGAGGAAGGAAGGAAGGAAGGAAGGAAGGAAGGAAGGAAGGAAGGAAGAACGGAAGGAAGGAAGAAGAAGAAGAAGAAGAAGAAGAAGAAGAAGAAGAAGAAGAAGAAGAAGAAGAAGAAGAAGAAGAAGAAGAAGAAGAAGAAGAAGAAGAAGAAGAAGAAGAAGAAGAAGAAGAAGAAAGAAGTGGTGAGGATCAAAAGCAAGTGCATATCACAGTATATACTCTCAATTCTCTTAATTTAGTTCATAATTGAGAGACATCAGAATTGTCTCAAGATCCACTGTGTTAAAACATCACATTGAATTAAAAATGAAGACTATTCCTGTAGATTCTAAATATGTTGTTCTTTTTTGATAAGCTTATAAACATCTCAGATTCCTCTTGACTGCAGGTACTTTCATAAGGTGAGACTTTTATTATTATAATCTTAATTCATTGAAACATTGATTTTATTATTTCTTATGTTTGTATCAACATCCAGGGAAGTGTGGAATATTCCTACAAAGTAAACTCATTTTCTGTGACTGAACTTTTAGGATTAAAATGAAAGTAATCGAAGTTACTGCTGTATTATATAGTAGGGCAGTTTAAGATGTTCCCTGCAGCTGTGTAGAAAAGATGCTTTATTTAAGGAAAAATCCTTGGAGAAATTAATTGATTTGAGCCAGAAGTTGTACAGCCAATTTAACTGCTAATCTGCTGTTGTTTCTAAATTGCATGAGTTACAGAAGGAAGTCTGCCTGCTTCTAAATCAGCCAATTCAAAATATGAACACAGGAAGGAATTTAGGCCACTATATTCTAAAATGTTTGTCTGAAATTAGACAGGCATTTTCTTGGGAGTGGGGGGGAGAGCAAGTTATTGGCCAAGTTGTTAAACGTACTAATTTATTTCATTGGGCATTTTGCCAAATTAACTGAAGCTATCCTGAAGCTATTTGAAGAATTAACTGGAGAACAAAAAAAAATGACCAAGTCCAAATTTCTGTTTTCAAAATACTTTAAGAACTAGTCTTTGAAAGAATAAAATAAAAGCAATAATTAAAGTAAGGCTGTAGTTAGATATGGTATTATTCAATTCTAGTAAATAATACATTCTCTTGAGGATAAAATGAATAATAATGCTAGTCTTTTCTAGCATTTTTTACTGATGCTCTGTGTAAGCTTGTGATCTTCTCTTGAAATTCAGATATTTATAATATGGGAAACAAAGGGGGAAATTAAGAACCTATAATGTTGTTGTTGAATTTCAATCTTGAGAAAATAAAGGGATTTTTATAAAAGGATCCAAATTTCATATTATCTTTCTCTTCTGAAGATTCTGTTTATCCATCAGACACCACACCATTTGGCTTTCAAAAATTTTGCTAGGCTCTCTAATTTGTTATTTGTCTGTTACTCTATTGTTGAGGAACCCAAATTCAACTCTAATATCAATATTGTAAAATATAGTGTTAATTTCACACTGTAATATCCTGCAGTTTTTGTTTAATTAACTAACATATTGTCAAGAGTAACTTGAAAAAAGCTTCTTCCATTACATGTAAATCTTTTCTATTTATCTAACATTCTGAATGGATAAAGTAGAAAAGCATTCTTTGTTTTAATTTGTATCATCTACATTTATAAAATAATATTTAATTTCATAATCATAAATAAAATCATTTTAAAATTATTTCGGAAAGCCCAGCATTCTACTCCATGGTTATTGTAGAAAAGTTAGGTATACTTACAAAGGTAAATACAAAAAATCTTCATTATATAATAACTTGATCCAAAGAATAAAATCACATTATATCAGTAGGAATACATGTTCTCTTTGTCTTTTTCTGTGATAAATGAGAGAAAGGGAAGAGAAATCAAAGGAATTCTTCAGATATAACTGTAATAGTATTATTTCTAATTTTTGTTATAAAATAAAATATTTACTCATATAGTACTCCTATTTATTTTTCTAATAATGTATTTTAAAGGAATAACTCCTTTTCTAGTTCACTTTATGGTTGACCAATTTTTCTACATCACTTTGCTACATAATACAATTCAGATTCAGACATATTACAAATTAAGATTTCAAAATTGTCCTTAAAATCCTGCCTTCATATAATATTTAAGTATAATATTTTTGGTTTTATTTTTGTTTTTTTTGGGGGGGGGATCACACCAAGAATTATTCATGGGCTACTACTGGAGGGCTCAGGGAACATTTTGTGAATTCTGGGATCAAATCAGGGTTAACCACATACAAGGCCAGTGCCTTAAGCCCTGTACTCTCTCTTCTGTCCTAAAAATTCATTAAAAAAATTATCTATAGAATACATTAATTTAGTAATTTGTGAGTTTTAAAATTTGTAAATGTATATTTACATATATTATTTACATACATACATATTTGGAGAATATTTGATCATTATTTTTATATGTTTTTTTTGCCATTTCTTTCCTAGTTTGAGGCTTTCTATAAAATATACTGCATTATGTTTTCAGTAACTTCTGGTATTGTTACACAAGCCTACATGAATTATTGTTTCTGTTCTGTATTTTTCGAAGTGGATGATTTTTATTGCTCTTCCTTCAAGTTCAAAGTCTTTCTTCTTATACCATCTTCTTTAAATTGATCATTCCAACAAAAATAAATTGTTATACCTTTACATAATTTTCAGCTCTACACTATTATTCTCTCATTTATTTTATTTTCTTTTATTTTGTATTTTTGAAAGTTCCTTTTTTTATCTTTTTTTTTTTTTTTGGTTTTGTTTGGGGCCACACCCGGAAGTGCTTAGGGTTTACTCCTGGCTCTGAACTCAGAAATTGCTCCTGGTTCAGGGGGACCTTATGGGATGCCAGGGATCTAACCTACATCTGTCCTAGGTCAGCTGCATGCCTGGCAAATGCCCTACCTCTGTGCTACCACTCTGGCTCCTGCAAGTTTCTTTTTATTATTTACAAACAATGCTTTTCTCTGATATGCTAATAAACTTATAAGAAAAAGGTATTTATAACAACCTCCAGTTCTTGATTATTTAAGGATTGATCTCCACTGACTTTTCTTTGTTTTAAAGATGCTCATAATTTTCTACATTCTTATGTTCAGGCCAGGATGTCTTAACTTGTATCTGCCCCGAATGAATCATGTGTCTCATAAAGAGACTCTGGACTCTATTAAATACCACCTATAAGTACAAAAATTTGTTTATCTTAGGAGTTAACTCCTATGAGCAGCTGCTAAAACATATTTTCAGTAATTTAACTTGAGAAGTTTAGAATCTGTCAAGCACATTCATAGCGCATGAGTCAACCAGAGATTTGGAAACATGTAGAATCTAGTATGTATACGCTATAGTTTTTTCCTTTCATAAACTCCTGGATGCTCAGGCTTTCATAGTATTATATTCTAGTTTTTCAGCCAGCCAGGCTATGGATTTCTCTCTGAATCTCACCCTTCTTGAATTATACTAATCTGGACAGGGAAGTTGAAAAGGTGGCATTGCTCCCTTTAGCAAAGTGTCAACTTTTCCCTAGTACCTTTTTATTTAGTACATAGTTCAGAACCTTAAGGTATGTGTGTATATGTTTGTGTGTCTATATATGAATGATTGTGAGTTCATAGACATCAGCAGAAGTCTAACACAAGAAACTTTGCTACTACCAGAAGTGAAATTCTCCAAAAATAACATATCAAATAAGAAACATGAAGCAACCTCATAGAAAGAACATTTACCTGGCTAGAAAACTTAGCGAAATTGCAAATTTGTACAATTTAAAGACTTAACTGTTTTCTGCTATTGTTGTTTTTAGATTCTCATTCTATGTACTGCTATCTCTAAATCAGAGCAATGAATTCAGTGGTTGTGAGCAACTCGACATGATTTGTAGAAGCAGAAAAGGCCCTGGGGAATTGGACTTGGTATTGCTCACTTTTAAGCTAATAAAGAGAAAACCCTACAATCAAATGCAGTGAAGGGTATAATTGGTGCAATACTGCTTGCTATCAGCGTACTTTTCAGGGTCATTTTTGTTAACTGAGGAGTGAAGTAAAACATTTTTAACCACCCAGCACTTCAATAAGAATATATGTGGCTATCCTGAGCAGTCAAGTCCAAATATGTGATGCCTGATTATAATAGAAGCAACCATTCAATGCTGCTCATGGTAAAGAAATGTATTCCCTAGATGAAAATATACATCACCCGAAATCAAGCCATGTCCAGAAAATATATCACTTTTATCTCCATACACCATTAAAGATGAATAAAAGTGTCAAAAGTAAAGGAGAGCTTATACACATATTAGAGGTATGGGAACTCTTGTATAACTTGAAAATATATCTATCAAGAGATGTGGGCAGTTTTCAAAGAAAGTGAAATATTCCATAAGTGATTCTCTATTCTGTGCCATGGGATGCACATTTCTTGAGCCTGAAATATTTAAGTCCTTCTTCTTTCTGTCTCATATATACTGACTGGCTCCTTAAAATAAGCCCTTATAATTCAATCAATATGAAAATGAAAAGAACTTTGTTGTCCTCTATACAGAACTAGTAGTTATAGGGAACTAAAGGAAAACTGGTTACTTCTATTCTTCAAAACAAACAAACAAACAAACAAAACAGTAATAAAACATCTCTTATTTGTAGAATAAAATACTACAAAATTAAATGTCTTCCCAATACACAAAATACTAGATAATAATTATGTAATGAAAAAGAATTTCTAACACCCAGTAAATTGAAAAATATTAAGGTGAATTGTCTATATTCAAACAAAAGCTATAGCTATCAATAGGCAAACATTAGGAAAGGATTGAAAAAAGCTAAGCAAACATTTTCCCATTTAAGAAAGGTTGTGGGGGACGGCGAGGTGGAGCTAGAGGTAAGGTGTCTGCCTTGCAAGCGCTAGTCAAGGAAGGACCGCAGTTTGATCCCTGGTGTCCCATAAGGTCCCCCCAAGCCAGGAGCAATTTCTGAGTGCTTAGCCAGTAGTAACCCCTGAGCATCAAATGGGTGTGGCCTGAAAAACCAAAAAAAAAGAAAGGTGAATTCAAGTTTCTTATCTTCCTGCTGCATTATATATTTGAGAGTACAATAGTTTTATTTAAATATATATACTTAGAGAAATATAAGGAGAAAGAGACAAATGTATTCAAGAGAGATCATAAGCTTCTCCAGAGGGGAAAGAACTGAGAGTATACATATCAAGGTGATGTGTAGACCAATTGCCAGACTGAAGAACGAACCTTACTCTGTCATTGAGATGAGGTCCTTTCTTTAATTTAAAGCCAAAAAATTCATAAATATCAAGAATCCAGTAGTTTTTAAAGTCCTTGCTAAAATATAAATACTTTCTTTAAAATTTTATTTGAAATAAATCATTATTTGCATCCATTGAGATTGTTTATTAATTAATACTATGTTAATATTATTCAAAGCATGATTCCTGCAATATCACCTTGTTTTTGTTTGTTTGTTTGTTTGTTTATAGGTCATACTCAGCAGTGCTCAGGAATAATTCTGGCTCTGTATTCTGGGATCACTCATGGGGCCATCTGGGGTCTAGGGATTGAACCCAGGTTGACCGAGTACAAGGCAAACCTACTTACCCACTTTATGCTATCTTTTTTGGCCCCTATCATCTTTTGGGAAACTCAAGTTTAGTTCCAGATCTATGATAAACCTAAATATGCATTCTAACAGGATATATGATGATATGTGTGTAAAAATTTTATAAACACAAATATTCATAGACTAAAATACACCAAATTCTTCACATAAGAAATAGCTCATAGTAGTACTTAGTGGCATCACTAGAAAGTGAGGTAAAAAGAACAAAAATAAAATTTATAGATGGTTTTAATCTGGGAACTACTTTCAATTCCCATAAAAAGGCAATTCTCACAAAAGAATCTAAAGAGATTTTAAATAAGAAAAAGAAATGGAATGAAATCTGGGTAAACGTAAGATATGAATCTGTGAAATAATAATGCCAAACAAGACATTTAATAGATACAATTTAGAAAGCAGTATTATCAGGAGGCCCAGAGCTGGGATGAAAGTAAAGAACAAATTACAGTAAAATAAGGCTTTCAATGTATTAGAATAGTAAAAACAACTAATGCAATTTGGGGTCTCCTACCCAGAGACAAATAATAGAAGAGAAAGATAATAGTTCTTTTTTTCCTTTAATAACAGATGAAGAATTCAAAAGCAGAAAAACTTGTGTTTCATATAGTTTCACAAAAACTGTTATAAAGTTTGATAGCTGAAAAGAAGCATGAATATATGGGAACACATAGGAATAAGAAGTGGGAAAAGCCTTTGATTTTGGAAACAAGAAATTTTAAGTATAGTGTTAAATCCAAATAGAAAAAATATGTTCCATATATTAATACATAGGTGATATACTTTGCAGAACCTAACACAAGTAGGGGCACAACTCGACTGCCCATGATAGATTGGCATCCTTCTATAGAGCATATATCAAGACCTACAAACTGCTACATTACCTAGTTTTTTAAAAAAAAGTTCTAATTCAGTTTTAAGTTGCTCCAATTCTGCACTGACACAGGCAATCACTGTATCAATTATACAGAAGCTTGTTCTTCATATGGTCCTTACTATATTTTGCAACTCCTCAACTCACATTTCAGCCCACATTACTATCTTGTCCATGAGTAGGAAAGTGAAAGGAGAGGATTAGAATTTGAGTTAAAAAAGGTAATTGCAGAGCTATTTACAGTAGCCAGACTCTGGAACATTCAACAGATGAATGGCTAAAGAAACTGTTGTACATCTATACAATGGAATATTATGCTGCCATCAGGAGAGATGAAGTCACGAAATTTTCCTATACATGGATGGGCATGGAATTTATTATGCTGAATGATAAAGTCAGAGGGAGAGAGATAGACACAGAATAGTCTCACTCATCTATGAGTTTTAAGAAAAATAAAAGACATTTTTGTAATAATTCTCAGAGGCAATAGAGATGAGGGCTGGAAGGTATAGCTCACGACATGAAGCTCACCACCAAGAGTGGTAGGGAAATAACTACACTGACAACTAGCATGACAATATTAATGAATGAGAGATGTAGAATGTCTGTCTGGAATACAGGCAGGGGGTGGGAATGAGGGAGGGAGCAATATAGTAGGAATGTTGCACTGGTGAAGGAGGGTGTTCTGTTTATTACTGAAACTCAACTACAGTCATGCTTGTAATCATAGTGCTTAACTAAAGACTTTATATAAAAATAAAGGTAATTACCTTTTTTCCCCTCAACTGAATCTGCATCCTGTTAAAACTTTTTCTCAATGGGTTCATGCTAGTTTGTTAAATAGCAATAAAAACAAACAAACAAACAAAAAATAGGGATGTTATCAGTTGTCAGATTAAGCTATAGAACATGTTCTGGTTTGATTTAAGGATACCTCCCTTATCTGTGAAGCATTATTTAAAACACAAATAAATAAATGGCTGATTACAAAAGGTTTTCTCACATTTGTGAAAGCTTCTCCATAGGGTTCTTCTTGAAAAAAAAAATGACTCCTCTAGTGTTTTTAAGTGTTTTACAGATCATTAAGTACATGACAGAGGGGCAATGAGAAGGGTTTCTAAATTTAATGAACTACGAAGCACTCAGATTGAGGACAGATAAAAATAAGACTTATATTTAAAATTCTACTTCACTGGCAGAGAAACATGCAAAAACATCTAAGCATAAACTCAGAAAAGTACCATTTCTCAGTTATGCTATACCTAAGATACTACATAATACATTAAAATTATAAGACATAATTTATATATTGATATTTTATAGTCAATACTTGTTATTTTTATGCCTTACATATATTATATGACATATACTGATACATATAAAATAGGGCATATCTTATATTTAGATGATAATGAATCGTTTATAAAAAATAATAATGATATTAAATAAGAGATATATACAGTTATATTTATGTAAATATATATGAGTGTGAGATGAGATAGTCACTACCCAACAAATTATTTCATTCAACTTTTCTCCCTTTGCATTGTATAACTGAATTTAATACTGACATGGATTGTGCAAATCTCATTCTTGTCAATTTTATTAAATCCAACCGTATGTGTACTCTTACTTTTTCAGCTCTTAAATCTCATATAGAGATATTTTAGATCAGGATATAATCAGCTACTTTATTAGCACTTTGGCAGAAATTTCATAAGGCATTTTCCACCAGAAATACTTAAACAACTTCCTATATGTAAGTTATCAAAAGAAATTTCCAGGATAGCAGTGTAAATATTCTTGACGGCATTTTGATGGGAAAGCAAGAGATCATGGTAATTAATTATCTAGATCAGCATTAATTATCTAGGCCAAATTAGACTAGAAATAGTTTTTAACTAAAATATTAATTTGATATGACTCTCTTGATGGGCAAAGAATAAAGAATGATTGTTATTGTTAGTGATGTTCAGATAATATGGTATTATAAATTTTTCATTTAAATTTTTGCTATTAAGTTCTTCTCTGAAATATTAATGGTTGTTATAACGAATCCAAAAAATATATATTTATATATGTTGATCCTATAAAATATATATAAATGAAAAGATCAGAAACTGAAGATTTGTTTTCTGAGTCTGCTATTAGCTCATTTTTTGATTACATCTAGAATGACTCTGGATCTTGATTTTTCTTCTAAAGAGTGAAGAAATGAATCAGAACAACAGTACAGTGGGTAGGTTGTTTGCCTTACATGAGACCAACCTGAACTTGATCTCTGGTCTCCTGAGCATTACCAGGAATATTTATCTAATACAGGGTCAGGAATGACTCTTAAGCACTACTAGGTCGGTATGACTTACCTCACCAAAAATTGAAAATAACTATTGAAAGATAACTTTCCCTCTTGGTTTTTAAAAGTCAGAAAAGATTAAATATATAAACTAGATCATAGATATAGAGGGGGCTACAGAAACATGTGAAGCATGTTTATGTTTTCTATAGTGTTCAAGTTATAAAAGGAATAAATCTCATATGAGTTTTATATAAAGTAATGATTATTATTTTGAATATAAGTTAGATGTATTTGATATGACCATTATTTTTTATATAAGTATTGACTGATCTCTGCTTATTTTATAACATGAGGCCATAATTGTGGCATAAATTTATTTCATTTACTTTATGACTTTTGCCTACCATAGTAACTATATAGTATTTTTCAAGCTACAGCAATAGCGTTGAACATAATGCAATAACTATTGCTATGAAAAATGCTTGTAATAAAGTACTAGAATCCCAGGAAGATACAAATTGGCCTGTTTGTTCTTAGTCTACCAAAAACTTTACTCTTAAAATTCTTGTATTCCTTTTAAAACAAAGGATGTATGAGGTGGATAGTAAAGAATAATGGCTCATTCTTCTAACACCACTGTCAAAGTAGAGAGGACATAGAAATAAAGCCAAAGAAATCAGTTGTAAACTTTTTTCCAAGGCCACCATCATAAAAAAAATGGACTCATTCAGCACCATAAGTCTTCATTGTTTAATGGTGTCCTACACTTAGTTTAATGCTGACCTCAACTGGAAATGAATAAATTGAAATAAAGATTTTACAATTTTTCTGAAATCTCCCACAAGCATGGATCTGGCATTACTATTAAGGAAATCTAGTTACAAAATGGCACGGCCACTGACGTACAGGATGGCTTGTAGCTATAATTTAATTCCCTCAAATTTGAGACCTTTAGAATTACCTTTCCATTCCACCTATTTATTGAACCCAAGGCATTCAATAGGTTATATGCTGTGAAGTTGGAGTGATATAGGCATTACCTGTTAAGGGACAGTAATTTAATTGAGAGAATACACAAAGAACTCTTATTCAAGGAACAAGATATAAGAATATAAAGGAGATACAAGCAATTACAATAGGATTCCATTTGTGTAGAAATCTCACTTAATGTTTCAACAAATGCTTTTGTTTATTTATTAGGAGTTCAGTATGTTCTGTCAGAGTTAAAAACAAAGCCAGAATTTTGGTCAGTGAATCTAATAAAATTAAGAGAGAAATGTCAACATTCTGATTTCTGAATAGCTGGTCTAACTTAAGTTTAGCCAGTTACATAAACTATAAATGAATGTAGGTATTTTCTCTTGAATATGTACCACTAGGAACATCTCATTTTGTAACCAGACTTCAAAGTTAATGTCCCAAAGGAAACACACACACACACACACACACACACACACACACACACACACACACACACACACACACACACGCCACTTAGGCAATGGAGAGATGTATTAGTGCCCCAGAGGCAAAGACCTCTGGCACTGAAGAGCTTTAGTTGTCATGCATCACAGCTTTAATACTCCAGACAGTGCATCCCAGGACATTTGTTCTACTTTCAGGCTTTCCTGATTCCACTATGGCCAGAGTTCTTAACTTGCATCTCCTGAGGCAGACTCAAAATTCTGGTGTTCTGTGCACTTCCCTTGAATTTCGAACCTATAGCTGTTGGATAAATTTATGTTCCTTGTGTGCTCATACCTTTAAAAAGTAAGGGAAAAACAAAAGAAAAATACCTATTGGCTTAGGTCATATTATATAATGTGGACTTGCATATTTTCAAAGTAGATCAAGAGTTATCACCAGTCATTGGACCTGAAGAGCTGGATATAAAAACATGATAGACTGGGGCCAGAGTGATAGTGCAGCAGTAGGGCGTTTGCCTTGCATACAATTGACAGAGGACAGACCTGAATTCAATCCCCGGTGTCCCATATGGTCCCCCAAGCCAGGAGTGATTTCTTAACGCATAGCCAAGAGTAACTCCTGAGTGTCACCAGGTGTAGCCCAAAAACAAACAAGCAAACAAAATCAACAATAACAACAAAAAAACATGATAGACCACAGGGCTGAGGTCAAAGGAGACATTTGGAAGATATTACACAATTTGAGAAATGTATATGTCTTAGAATTGTAGTATATTCAGAAATATAGGAGCACTTTGAGCAGCCCTATCTAGCCAATACAAATATTTTTAGCTAGTTTAGACGTTTAGAGACTTTCTCTTGCTCTATAATTATAGACTTTCACCCCCCCCAGCTCTCTTACATCACACTACCTACTTATTCTTCTCAAAATTGTTTCCTGTTCAGAGCATTCCACTTCCCAATTTGGTCAAGAGATGAAATAAATTTTTCATTCAATGTTCAAAGCTTTTTATGAAGTAACTATATAATTTTTTCCCCAAAACTTACTCTTGTGTCTTTGTACAAAACTTGTACTTTTTTTTGCTATCTTTAAATCAGGTAGTCCCCTAATATCCATGTTCTTATCACAGTAGCAAGGTGTTGTACATTTTCCATTCTACAGTTTTTAAGATGTAATTACTTATTCCAGAAATCTCTATTTTTTTCCACTTTCCTCCAAACACAGACATATTATTATTTTAATATATAATTTTTATTTTGGCCATATTGGTTTACATAACTTTCACAATAATATTTTAGGTACATATTAACTTTGAATCAGGGGAATTCCCATCACCAAGTTTGTCCTCCCTCCGCCTGCTCCCCCCCCCCCGTTCCCATCCTGCCTCCCATATCCCCCACCCTCACCCCCAGGCCACCAGAACAGGTGGTCCCCTCTGTGACCAGTTTACTACTTATTGATCATATATCTGTTTGGTCCTAGTATCCTCCTTTATTTCCCCCTCTATTTGAGAGGCGGACCTAGATAGTTCAAGTTATATGGTTTTGTTTAAAGAAAAGAACAACAAAAAAAAGTGGGGTAAAAATCAGATAAACCGAAAATGGGTGTCGTCCTCAACCTAAGTTTGAGAGAGGACAGGATAAAAGGAATTGAAGTACCACAACAATACGAGAAGAAATATCAAATAAAATATACAGTAAGCACTACAGCACTAAAGGCAAGCTCCACATAATAGTCTCGGTCCTGCAATGAGACCCAGCCAGAGCGGAAAAATAAAAAGACAAAATAACATTGGATGAAATTGAGGGCATCAACTATCTACACCAAAACACAGAAATCAAAAAAAGATAGAATAAAAAAAATAAATAAATAGATAAAAAAGAAGAAAAAAGGGAAAAAAGAAGGGGATTCCCCCCCAGTATAGGCATAGTAAATGTTGGGGGCATTAGGGAGGGAATTTCCTCAGCCTAGGATATACAAGTGTTTTCCCCTCTTGAAGTATACTGTTATGGGACTCTCTGTAGACTCCTTGTCAGTTCATTTACTCTCCCCTCGGTGCTATTGTGGTGTATGGATGACTTCTACTTTGTCATGGGTGATAAAATCAGCCCTCTGTACTTAAAGATCTTGGTAGCTACACAGATCAAGAAATGAAGCTTATGGTGAAGACTTTCTTTGTGGCTCTAGGAACTCCGTTCCTTCCCTATCGTTTTAATCCATCTTCTGTGGTTGGTGGTCATGGTCTTTGCGTTGCTCCTAGGATGGAGTATGGGATAGAGTCGTTATGTTTCTAGAATACTCGTTCCAGTTGCGATTGTCTCAGTCGGATCTCTGGAATTAGAGATCTTGTTTGTTGTTCAGATCGTAGACCAGAGCCTAAGCTAGAGCTTTTTAGTGGCTCCACGATGGGTTCTGTCCAATCATGGTTGTATCCACCAGTCATCCGTAGATAGCGATCTTGGCTTTTGCACAGATCAAAGTGTGACTAGTCTTCTGATTTTGTCTTGTTGTTGGCTGGTAAGGCAGGACAACCTGCTCTTAGATCCAGTTGTTCCCCTTTCCTCATTGTCAGTATATCATTTTTGATATACTGTTGTTGGTGTCAGAGCAATATTAAGGCTGCCCCGGAGGAAGTTTGGTTTCTGGGACTGTTGTGGATAACTGTGTTGTTTCTACGTCTGGGATTCAGGAGTCAAGGATAGACGGTCGGTGTCTAATTCTCTAGGGTCTACGTTGGGTCCATATGACATGGGTTCAAGGTGGGAGATGCCCCTGTGTTGTAAAAAAGTAAGAGCTATTATTCCTAGTAGATAAGAGCTTGATATCATATCTGAGATTTCCCCTTTTTTAGTATGCCTTTGCAGGAGGAAGTAATGCTACATTATATTGCTGGTGCAGAGAGGAAAACCGAAACAGGGCAAAAAATAATAATATGTATGCTCGCATAAATATAATGAAAAAATAAAGGAACAAAGTGGTGGAGGAGGATATCTTACATTTGGGTAAAACAGGTTAGAGGTAGTGGTATATAGGTCTTATACTTATGATGAAAGTATAGGCTTTCCCTTTGTCTTCTGAGATTTTCTTGTGAGGTGTGGGCTCCAGGAGGCCTTTCTATCACACACCCTGGGCTTCTTGAGATTTAGAGATTTGCTGCAAGAAGGTCTTGGGTGGAGTTCTTGCAGTAGGGTTTCTTTTGGCCCTAAGTTTGGTATCAGATTATTTTTTTATTTATATTAACAATAAATATGGGTCAAAGAGATAGTACAATGGACAGGGTGTTTTGCATTGCACACAGAACACTGAAATTTCATCCCTGACACCCTGTATGATTCTCCTAACACTGTCAGGAATGATCCCCAAGAACAGAGCCAGTAGTAATCACTGAAAACTACCGGATGTGACAAATAAAATCTACATTTATTATGTGCATATCTATTTGACTGAGGTAATCATGATAATGACATTAATCAGCTTTTTGCACCCAGGTATCATTATAAACACCACAAAGATCATACTTTTATATCTCTCAGTATATCTTGTGTGCTTGCTGACCTTAAAAAAAAAAAAAAGAAGGGGCCGGGCAGTGGCGCTAGAGGTAAGGTGCCTGCCTTGCCTGTGCTAGCCTTGGATGGACTGCGGTTCGATCCTCCGGTGTCCCATATGGTCCCCCAAGCCAGGAGCGACTTCTGAGCGCATAGCCAGGAGTAACCCCTGAGCGTCACTGGGTGTGGCCCAAAAAAAACAAAACAAAAAAACAAACAAAAAAAAAGAAGCATTTGTTTAATCCATGACTAAAAAGAAAGGAGAAAGTGGGTTCAAGTTCCAACTACTGTTTTGCCCTTGGTTTTAGCCCTAAGTCTTGGATAGCCATTGACCAGGAGTGGCAAACAGGATTTGTACCCTCACTCAAAATGGCAAAATGCAATATGTGTTTAATATATTATTGTTAAAATTATATGCTTTTGCTGTGAGTGTTTGTCTGTTTTAGCAGGTCACTGCATGGTATGGCTCTCTGACTCTCACAGTTTAAAATTTTGGCTCTTTGTGTCAAACTTGTTCACCGCTCCTGCCATAGACTATAAGCAAAATAAATGATCAAATATGCTAAATGTTTAATATAAACTGCCTAAAATAACAGAATATATTATGCTGTTTTTGGTCATAATGTAAGTTCTTCACTCTTTTCTAATGCAAAAACTTAGATTATTTTATTCAGATAGGACAGTTTATCAGTTGCCATCCTGATTTGTATGCTTGGAAGAGTTGTCCTGATTCTTGATGCCCCCTTTTTTTCTTTCTCAAAATTGGTCTGATTTAGATGCAAAATTACATGCTCACATTTTTTTTTTTTTTTGGTTTTTGGGCCACACCCGTTTGACGCTCAGGGGTTACTCCTGGCTATGTGCTCAGAAATCGCCCCTGGCTTGGGGGGACCATATGGGACGCCGGGGGATCGAACCGCGTTCCGTTCCTTGGTAGCGCTTACAAGGCAGACACCTTATCTCCAGCGCCACCTTCCCGGCCCCACATGCTCACATTTTTTAAGGTGATTTATAAGGACATGTAAAAAGTCTCACTTTACTTTTAGTTTTCTTTAACAACCTATTATAGAAATTGGATGAGTTTATTTCATTTAGTTTTTCCCAGAGCTACAAGTTCAACTAAACTTCAACCCTGCCAGTAAGATATGGGTACACACACACACACACACACACACACACACACACACACACACACACACACACACACTCACACACACCAAACAGCAACAATAACCAAAAAAAATGTTTCCAGAACCAAAGCATTTGAAGTAGGAAAGGATAAAACATCGGCTCAGAATTTTTGGGACAGATTTTTCTTATCCATATTTTTTTTCTTTTTATCTCAAAGGAGTTCTTCATTAGACTCAATTTAAGCCTTGAGTTTGAGATTTTGTATTCTCGGTTGGTAAGCATTCCATTAAAAAGCAATGTATTCATGTTAGCTCCCTGGTACCAGCAGGCTCTGTGTATTCACTGCTAGCAGTGGCCACCATGCCAGGAGAACTGACACTTGATGCAAAAGTATTTTTTTTTAATCAAGCAATGCCACACACACACACAATTGGAACACACGCACATATACACACACACTCACAAAACACATAATTCTTTTCCATACTCAGTGGTTTGTTTTACTTAGAAAAAGGACCTGATTTTACCCTGCAGCATGCATTCATTACAGTGATCTTTGACTGGCAGATGCAGAGTAATAGGATGCATATTTTAGTGCTTATTATAATACCCTGTCCAAAAACAACTTGACAAATTTGTGATTTCGACAATATCTCATTTTGCTGGCTGCAGTGCTCTGTGATTGTCTGGCCCACGTGGCTTTCAGATTATGCATACCACCAATACTTCTCATTAAAATGGCCACAGTTCACCAGTTTCGGTAGCTTGGAACGAACTTAGAATGAATCATTATACAACAAAGAGGCTGCTGTCATGCAGAACAAAAGACAAGCAAAAGAGAGCTTTGGCTTAATGAGGCTAAGTGAGTGTCTCCTCTGCATCACAGCTACTTGACGGCCTTTGAGCATGGATTTTTTTCTCCACAGGCCAAAACCTTTGGTCTATTATTTTGTGTTTATGCACCTTGAGGCTAATATACATTTTAATATGCTGCACAAGGAGAAAAAAATCAGCCATTAGATTAGAACATGTGCACTCCCTGTTAAATTAATGACAACCGAACATAGAGATAAATTTAGGTTTTCATATTTAATTATAACACACTGCAGTACGTTTAGCAAGGATAAATTGCACTATTATTATGCTTCATTTTTTGACATCTTTTCCTATTAATGGTGCACACTTGCCCCCCACCACTACCAATAATCTGTGCCATACTAACATCACTCTATATAGCATTCTTCCCTCAACTTTACCTATATTAGCCACCACTGTGGAAAATATACTGTTTGATTTTTTTTTTTATTTCATGAAAGAACTGCTGTTCTGTGAGTTTTGGGGATGAATAAAAAATAAGATATATTTTTAACAAAATGGTAACTCATCTAAGTGTGTTGCATTTTGTCACTCTTACTTGCTATTCAGTTATAATAATGGAACCAAGATTTTGTGGGGGTTTTGTTGTTGTTGTTGTTGTTTTGACCTACCAAAATCTTAAAGCATGGCTTGTAACTCTGATTAGTTCCTTTTACACTATGACCTGTGTATGATGAAATAATCATAACAACCTCAAGGAAAACAAAAGCAATAGTTTCCCAATTTGCAACTTTTCCCTGTTTTTTTTTAATCTATTTGTTGGAGATATGAAAACACTTCAAGTAGCGGAAAGTAGTTGCAGGGTATCAAATATTCAGTAGCCTTCAAAAAATCAACAAAGATTTTATATTATTTCTATTCATTCTTTCAAGGCCAACAAACCAAGAACAAATTGTCAATAAAACAGAAATTGAAAAAGTTAAACATTTTTGGTGGAAAGAACTTTTAGTACTTTCCAGTTCAAGGTTTTACCTCCATAGATTGAGTGTGAATGATTCTGTTACATTTGGAACATATAGTTTAGTTGCATCATTTGCCACTGTTTTCACAGCATAAAATTTTGCTTCTGTGTTTTTATATAAAGCAGATAGGAAATAATTAATAAAACAAAAACAAGCACTTTATATTATATTTGGCTTTAAAAAGTCACTTGAATTATCATGGGCTTTTAAATTGCAGAATATTTTTCAGGGACTGCTAATCAAACTTTAGCGGTGATCCTAGGTTTATTTGATGATCCTTTATTTGACATAGTGTCATGCTGAGATTTGATAACCAGAGCATCACAACAAGAATAATTATCATGTGAGAAAAATAGTCAGTCAGCATTTTTGCTGAGCAACTTTTTTCTGGTGACTCAGAAAAGCAGCCTTTTTGTGAGAAGGAGGGTGCCTTCTGTTCATTGCTCTTTGCCAAGGAACCATTCCAATATACTTAGCCTTGTGCTTTGGCCCTAATGAGTAGGTGCTTATGCTTAGAGGTACCTGGGGCCAGTAGAACCATAGGTATTAGTGACAGGGAAAACCAAAAGTGTTGGACATTCATCTTAGCACCTTGAGCCTGAGTGGCATGCATTCCCTGTTTTAGAGCAATCGTCCTGTCTTCCTATACTTTTTCTTTTAATGTGGGTGGCATGAACAGTACTAGTGAAAGTGGAGATAACTCTCAGTGGTATTTTTACTGATCATGGAGTAGGATGACCAAACAGTGCTGAGCAGAAGAAGGAGTGATCCTGGACATCAAGCTCACATATGCTTCTTCACTTAAGGTTTCTCTCGCTGACCTTTTTATACAGATTTGAGAAAATCATTCTTCTTTGCCCAAAATCTGATTGCGTGAAATTGGTAGACAAGGGTAAGAAATTACCTGATAATGGTGTGTTGTGAAATTCATTTTCACAATTTAAGTGAAAAAAGTATAATATTAGACAAAAAAGTAAAAATCAAAAGGTCATTAAAATTGATATTACTTAGCCTGTAAGTAAATTAAACATAAGTTAGTCAACAAAGATGGATAAAAACTGCTTTCTTTTTCAGCAAAATAATTACTATTAAATTTTGGATTTTATTTTCAAAGATATTCATAGTTGAATTTTAGACATACAATGTTTCAGCACTGATATCCCTGCCAACAGTGTCAGCTACCAGCCTGTTTCTTGACATGTACTTTTTTAAGTTTTAAAATTTGAGTCTCATGATTTCAGTGCTGTTGACGCTATGGTTTAGATATTCAGCTCTATCATACCTTACCACTATTAGTGTACCTGAGTCCCCTTGATGCCTGTCCTTCACTACTGCTTATCTATCTCTTCTACCTCTGCTTTATACTTTATTTTTTTATTTTTTCCCCTATATTTTGGGGTGAAGGCATTGCTCCTTTAAACCATTGCATTCTCTTATTCAGTGATTCTACATAAATGCTATTATTCTGTAATTATTTTTCCTCTGGTTTACTTCACTTAACAGGATATCTTCCAGTTCATCCATATTGCAGCAAATTGCATGATTCCATACTTCCTTACAGCTGTGTAATATTTCATTGTGTATATAAATTTATTACATGCTCATGATACACTCATCTGTTATTAGACAACTTTGTATGATCCTAAACCTCAGCTATTGTGATAAATGCTGCAATGAATAGTAGTGTGCATACATCCTTTTTGAATAAATGCTTATCTGTCCTGGAGATAGATCCAAAAGTGGAATTATTGGGTCATATAGAACCTCAATTCTCAGTTCACTGAGAAAGTCAGTCACATAGTCAGTCCCACCAGCAGTGGATGAGAACTTCTTTTTCACTACCTACCCCCAAAAAACAGATTGTTCCCAATATTTTTTTATATTCCATTCACTTTGGTATAAGATGATAGATATCCCATTGTCATCTTGATTTGGACTTTTCTAATTATAAATGATGATACTGGTGGTGGGATTGTTTGGATGGGGTATTATATACCTAAAACTTAATTACCAATAACTTTGTGATTTATTATTTTTAGCTAATTAAAAATTTTTAAAAAATAATAGAGGTGGTGAGCACTTTTTTAAGTGCCTATTGCCATCCATTGGTCTTCCTTGGTAAAGTGACTGTTTATTTTCTCTCCTCATTTTTTATAGAATTTTTTATTTTTCTTGCGGTTGGTCTTTAACGGCAAAAAATGTTTTCTAAGTCTATTACTAAGGCAGGAAAATGAGACCAATATATGGGATTTAAATTTGACAGAAGCTGTGCTTTCCTGAGAATTAACCTTTTGAAGAAGACTGTTTTTAAAAAGCCTCTAATGAGACCTGAAAATGGCTCAGTGGCTTCAGAAACATGTAGGGCAAGTGTGAGATTCTGAACATAATCCTCAGTACCACAGTTTGGCAGTCCCACTGCCAGCAAAGTAAAAAATCAGCTCAAATATTTTTTTCTTTTTCTGTTACTTAATTTTCTCATAATTTTTTTTCAAGTTTTTGAGGAAAAGAGTACCAAACGTTCTCTCTTTAATTCTTCATGTATTATACATGAAACTCCTCAATACATGTAATTTTACCTAAAAATTTCTTTAAAATGCATTAATTAAAATTTTCTAGACCAACAAAAATTTTGTGTTCAATAAAAGTGTGGTAATGTTTTCTAAAAAAAAAAAATAGCCTGACTTGGGTTTTGAATACAAATTGACTTAAAGAACTACTTTATCTCAATGGGTTTGTTATTATTTATTTTAATTTCTACTGATACCTAATCTCTATCATCTTTGCATTATATAGGGATAGTTTTTTAGATAAAAACGTAAGTACCGGGGCTGGAGAGATAGCATGGAGGTAAGGCATTTACCTTTCATGCAGAAGGTCATCGGTTCGAATCCCGGCGTCCCATATGGTCCCCCGTGCATGCCAGGAGCAATTTCTGAGCACGGAGCCAGGAAAAACCCCTGAGCATTGCCGGGTGTGACCCAAAAACCACAAAAAAAAAAAAAAAAAAAAAAAAAACGTAAGTACCTCCAAATCTAATTTGGAAATTTCTTCCAAACAACCAAAGAGAAATCCAAATTCTGCTATTAACTTGAGACCTTCAGTGGGTTTTTTTCCCCAGCTTTATTAAAGTTAATTGACAAGTAAAACTGTAGATATTTAAAATTTGTAGAAAGATTATTTTCATATAAATGTAGATTGATAAAAATTTCTCTCATTAATTTTATTTACACATATTACATTTATCATTTATTATGTGTGCCAGGACTCTGTTAGAAAATTCACATCCTAGGTCCCAGAGCAATGGGGTAGCAGTAAGACATTTGCCTTGCACGTGGCTGACCCAGGATGGATCACGGTTTGGTCCCCCTGTATCCCATATATGCCCCCATGCCACCAGGAGTTTTCCCTGAGTATCACCAGATATGGTCCAAAATAAAAAATGAAAAAAAAGAAAGAAAATTTACATACTAATCTTGAACTAATTTTCATGAAATCAGACCTTCATAGTAGAATTTTCTTTCCTAACTTATAACATATTCCAAGGGATAATATTTATTCAAAAGAGAATGTTTTCTACTCTTCAAGATTTATAAGAATTAAAGTTTATTATAGTTTGTATTTCCATTTAATGTCATAATAGAAATATACATGGGGGCTGTTAGGTGATGATATTACTGTTTAATAAATAAGTACCACTTTCAGAACAATTCAATATATATTTTTTACTAATTTAATTAGTACTTTTTCTTATATTTAAATAAAAGTCTGATTAGATCCCAATGATTGCCTGGTCACTTTTAGGAACACTTTCAAGCAGTAAAAAGTCCAACCAGAAAATTTTATCTTTCTTTCTGCTAAGAGATAATTAGCTTTAAACTTGAATTCTGTATTAGCAGTAGGAAATGACAGTGGTTATGCTGAGATCATCTGTGATATCAACTACCTCTTCCTTCCATCCCACCTGTAAATTTCTGATTACCTCTATCTATAGATATCAATTCTATTCTATTCCAATATGTCAGGAAGGAAAATATAAATTAGGCCAAAAATATCTTTGTGTTGACGTTAATCCAGGAGTTTCACTGAATTAATGTCCAAATTCTGGCTCTTCTTATGGGATACTTTTGTAGGCTCTTTAGAGATTCCTCTCCATTTTTCTATACCTAGTAATAATATATGCCTTCACCTATTATAATACACTTTTGCTTCTTTATGTTCAAATCACGCCTTGCTCTTTCAAGATCATTTCTCAAAATTTTCAGAATTATCACAATAATTTTTTTTATTTTTAATTATGAGAACAAAGATGCAAAGAAAGAGGACAAGGAAAAGTTACAGTGGAAGGACAATCATCCATAAACAGAATTCTCAGAAATCCCCTTGCTGATATCTGAACTTTGAACTTTCAGCCAAAGAATAGTAAGAAAAATAAAACAGAGCCCATGTACAATTACTTTGTCCCACAAAAGTCCCCAGATTGTAATACATAATATTTCTTAGCAGCATACAAAGCAATCTAAATCCATAAAACTTATGTAACTCCTTAAACATTGAAGGCAAAGTACTTTTTTACATTTCCATGCACATGCATATTAGTTTAAGTTAACCTCAAAAGTTTAAGTGGGTTGTTTTTCTTAAGGATTAGAGTCAAAGGAGCACAATAAAAATGGTGTTAGAGTGGCAATTATTGTTTGCATAGGCCCACCAAAATATCAGGGACAAGGAAAGGAAAAGCCTTAGCCTAATACAAGGAGACCCTACCCCTGAAGTTTCCTGGCATAAGACCAACTCTAGGCTCCCATCACAGTAATTTTTTTACATTATCCCCAAAACAATGTTTTATGTTTTACCACCATAGTAGCAGAGATTATTTTTTTACTTAGTAATTTCTCTCCTAGGAGGGAATCCTGATAGCCAGCCTCTAACCCATAGCTCTTTAAAATAAATAGTCAAATCTTAATTTTTACTGTTTTTTTTACTAGATGTATGCTCTTTGTTTTTGTTTTTTTGTTTTTTCATTTTGTTTTTTGTTTGCTTGTTTATCCAAAGCAGAACTAAAACTATAAAAATAAAATCAACTTTTTTTAAGGAGTTTCAAGACCAAGGCCAAGAGCACCTTCATTAGAATTAGAAACTATCTTTTTTGTTTGTTTTTGTTGTTTGGATTGCACCAAATGACGCTCAGGGGTTACTCCTGGCTATTCTCTCAGAAATCACTCCTGGCTTGGGGGACCATATGGGATACCGCAGGGTCAAAATGCAATTCGTCCTAGGCTATAGCATACAAGGCAGATGCCCTACCTCTTGTGCTACCGCTCCAGTCCAGAATTAAAAATATTTTATACATGCAGAATTACACAAGTAGCAGATATGTGGCCTGACTTAGGAAAAATAAAAAGTCTTCACTCTGGGGCCCGAGTGATAGTGCAGCAGTAGGGCATTTTCCTTGCAAGTGGCTGCCCAGGACAGACCTCAGTTCTATCCCTGGCTTCCCATATGGTCTCCTGAGCCTGCCAGGAGCAATTTCTGAGTGCAGAGCCAGAAGTAATCCCTGAAAGTCACTGGGTGTGGCCAAATAAACAAAACAAACAAACAAACAAAAAAGTCATCACTTCTTTAGAGAAGCACTACTCTCTGGTGTGTTTCTTTATTGGACTTTGTCTCTTTACTTAAAGTCACACTGATTTGCAAGAGAGAATAGAGAAAGGTATAATAATTTATCTAGATCTATTTAAAAAAGGCACTTCTGTAGCTTCTTCTCTCAGTGACTCATTAGAATAGAGGAGGCATAGGTCATGCAGCAAGATCTCAGACCTGCAGATTAAGTGTGACTCATTTATCCCAATCTTCTTTAGAAAGAAGGAAACTGAAACATCCTGTTTCATCTTATTATAGCAGTGCTATAAAGTTCATTTTCAGGTACTTTTGCTTTCAAGATGTTGTTTGTAAACAGTCTTTTAAAACTTTAGGCTTGTAATATTGATTAGTTTGATAATAACATTAAGGTCAGGCAAATAGTGATGCCCCATTTACTTAGCCAAAATCATCTGGAGAGAAATTTTAAATACCAGAATCCCATTTTATTTTTAATTCATATATAAAATGTAATTTTTGAGTTTGCCATTACTTTATCATCCTGCTGCATATTTAAGAGTTGTTTATTAGGTTTTCCCTAAAAGCTGCGTCTTTGGAAACCACTTTGAGAAGACATATTTTTATTTTTTATGACTTATTTCTTGGAAGAATGAAAGAAATTGCAGTTTTCTAAAAATCTTACTCACTTGATACAGTTGTAACTGGAAAGATCCTTCTGTAGCATCAGTTGAGAGAAAGAAGCCTTCAAGCACCATAACCTGTTCAGCACTGATGAAAAGGCTAGCATGGATCAGAATAGGAAAAATGAAATTCCCAGATTCCTGATTTCAAGCTCTCTCAGGAAGTTAGTCAAATTTCTAAATCACTTGGGACATTGGTGATGGGAATGTTGCACTGGTGATGGGTGGTGTTCTTTACATGACTGAAACCCAAACACAATCATGTATGTAATCAAGGTGTTTAAATAAAAAAAAAAGAATAAAGAAGTAATTTTTAAGTCTGATCTTAATTTCCACATTCATATAAACTTTAAGATCTGAAGAAATTACATTTTCTAGATACCATCATTGTTAATAATCTCATCAAATATGTCATTAGCTACTGATTAATGGAAGCAAGGGAGACTTGGAATATATATTAACTGAGGAACTGAAGAGTATTTATAAGTGAAAGTGGTATTGACCAAATAAAAGGCATTAAACTTAAAAAAAAATTTCTAAATCACATTTCTACTCCACACAGCTTATGAGGAGCTCAGAAATTGTGGCATTTTTCTTATCATTCTGAGGATAAGACATAAAAAAATGACATAACTTTCTAAATTCTGAGGGGGGGTATGAAAAAGAAAGTTGAATCATCTTCCTGTTGGATTTAATGATAAATGTGATATGACTGGCCACAAGTCTTTGTTATGAGAGTGGAATACATCTAACCAAGTTAGCCATGTGACTACAATCAGTGAAAGCTGGACACAGCTACTGTTTAATAACCCACTAGCAGTCATAAAGCCAGATGAGCTCATGGCTCTTTAAATCCCTGGAAATGCATTGCCTTAATTAGCAGACATCAACTTGAGTTCCTCCCCAAGAGACTCCCAATTAACTAAGCTTCTAGACTAGCATCATTAATGCTTCACTCATATTAGTACACTCTTAAAAGCAAGTATGTGTGAATCTATATATACATAGAAGTATACTTAATCAATAAACATTCTCAGCTCTTTGTCACCTCCAAGTCAACTCATATGAATATGAGAGTCAAGAATGAAGCAAATGTAGTTTACTAAGCAAATCATCTCAGAAGCAGCACACAACAGTAATGCTCACACAAGTTAACCAGATTTTAATTCCTGCTGTTTTCAGTTACTTCTATTTATACTTCGAACTGGATGAACTCACCATGCCCCCCTACTGTTTAGGAGCAAGACTACCACTGTGGAGCAAAACACAACTCACTCACTCTGCTATTCTCTCGAGATTTATTCATGGCCATATGCTATCTTTCAGAATGCTTGTTGAACAACATTGTCTGCCTCCCTTTGGTCACCAATGCCAGGATAAAACTGTGGCATCATGCTGGCAGGAGAAATGGCCTCCAATCGGCAACAATAAACAAGTTCCTTACTATTGACACTGCCATCTGTCCCAATTCCCCTGCCATGTTCACAGTGGAACAAGTTTCAGCCAGTCCAGGTTCTGTGTCTAACCATTCTCCACCAGGAAGGTCAGCTTGAATACCCAGGTTGTATTTCTGCGTAGTTCTATGCCTGACTACTATCTCATACACAAGAAAATGGGGTCAATGGGTATTAGCTGAACCTTTGAAAGTTTTGTAAAACTTCTAAGAGACACTCACTAACATCAGAGATCAAGGATATGTACCTAGTTATCAATTTCTGTGAGATACAGGCAAGATGTCAAAGTAGCATCCCTTATGCTCAGATATTCAGCTTCCATCTTGGGAAGTCTTCACTCTATCAGAATTTAAAGAAAGGTTGTTGCTGATACTTTAATTATCAGATTCCTCTTTATATATTTATTTATTATTTTAGGTTTTGGGCTACACACCCGGCAGTGTTCAGGAGTTACTCCTGGCTCTGTGCTCAGAAATTACACTTGGCAATCTTGAGGTACCATATGGGATGCCAGAGATCAAACCTGGGTTCATCCTGGTTGGCCACGTGCAAGGCAAATGCCCTTCTTCTATGCTTTTGCTTCGGCCCCCAGACACTTCTTTTTAAAAAAAATTACTGTGCCAGGGCAGGAGGGAAAAAAACAAAACACAAAATATTGTTTATCTTTTTTATATATATTATTTTTATCTTCATTTATTATCATTATTATTATATTTACCTATCTATTTTTGGTTGATTTCTTTGTTTTGGTGTGGTTATTGAAGCTGTTGCCCCCATTTACACTTTTTTCTTTTTTGTTCTTTTCTTTTCTTTTCTTTCTTTATATGCTCTGCCATGTTTCTTATCTCAAGACCGTGGAGGTTTGTTTTTTGTTGTTGTTGTGGTGGTGGTGGTGGTGGTGGTGGTGCTTAGCATTATTGTTGGAGTCCTCACTGGACATTTGACACTTCTTTTTGTACTAGTGGAGTGTTTCACCTTTTTCTCCTTCATCTCTCTAACTGAGGATGAGACCCTCTAGAAGAATTCCGCTTATTTTCTGCGTATTAGACCTTTACCCCAGTTTACTACTATTCCCTTCTTCAAACAAAACCACGTAACTTGAACTAGCTAGTCCTGCCCCCCAGTTAGAGGGGGAAATAAGGGAGGCGCCAGGACCAAACAGGTGCAAGACTACTAAGTATTAGGCTAGATACAGAGGGAACAACATATTCTGGCAGCCCTAGGGGTGAGGGAAGAGCATATGGGAGGTAGGACAAAAACGGAGGTGTAGGGAAGACAGATTGGTGATGGAAATCCCCCCTTGATTTTATGTAAATATGTATCTAAAATATTATTGTCAACAATATGTAAGCCACTATAATCAAAATAAAAATTAAATTAAAAAATATAATATACTGTTTCAAGATTAAAAAAAAGTATAAAATAGCCAGACCTATTCCCCAGATAAATTTATTTCCTAAAGACTCATTTCAAAAATAGGGGTGATCCTATATACTTTGTCATTGTAATCTCAATATAAACCAGTGTATCTCTGCCTTGCGGTAGATCTTGAGTGTTCAAAATATCACAGTTGATGACAAGGATAAAAAAAAGACAGTGCTCTTATCCCAGCAATATTGAGGGGTAATTGTGCCAGGAGCACATTATGGAGAAAAATACAGAGAGATTCAGACTCAGCCAAGCTGCAGAGAAGCAAAATGGGAGAAATTGTTTCTTTTCCTGTTAATACCATTATGAGAAAGCTTAAGGAAAAGTTGTCCTATTAAGTGTCTGTGTTATTAAAGCCTATTTTGCCCTCTGGAATTTAATGCTACACAGTGTACTAAATAGTCAAACTTCAAGAGAGATGATAAACCTTGAAGAATTACATTACTACCCAAAGTATTGGTCATTGTACAGTGATTTAAAATTTAACAGCCACATTAAACAACATGCTGAATCAATAGTCATATTTTCTGTCTCTCTAAGGTAGAGGACTGAACATACAAAATTATCATGGGCTGGTATGGCACAGTTTAAGCTGGGCCATGCATCAGTGAGGCTGGCATCTAGTATAATGGGCTCTGGGAAGATACTAAACAGCACTTTTCAGTAGCCCTGCTATGCCACAGCTATAAAAGACTCACAAATACTATACAGTATCACAGCCCCAGCAGCAAAACAGTAAATATAGTTCAATTATTCCTTAAGGACCATTTAAAAAAGTAATAGGTGAATACCTGTAGCAAATACCACAATTATGGAGTAAAGTTATTTGCAGCCAAGGTTTTATGTCATTTTTATATAGATGCTGTTAATTGTCTATCTGGCTTTTCTTTCTAATCCAAGACACTACCACACTACTATTTCCAGTGTCAAGGATGGACTAAAATTAAAGATCCCAGTTATACTAGACTTCTGCTTTCTTTCTTTTGCTTTTATAAACTTACATTTTGTACTTTTTTTTCCCAAAACATTCATTAGTTTCTGTATTTTATTTTCACTAACATTCTTTGGCGACACTCAAATTCTTGAATTGTCTAAATGCTGTGGTTTCTTTGGATTCTCACACTGAGAATTTTCAGTCCCGAAATAAGGAATATAAATCCTTGTTTTCTTTGTTGCAATGTCAGGGATCAAACCAAGGACCTTTTACATAAGAAGCATATTGTTTACCATTGATCTGCCTCTGAAACACACAGAATTTCTATTTTGATAGCAGGAAATTTTCTGGATAAAGGTCTAAGTAGATAGGAATTAAGAATTCCATTAGAGGAATAGTAAGGTGGTCTTTTTTGCTTATTAAACAAAAGGCTTTCTGGGAAATAATAAAAAGGAGCATGTGTTTGCATGCTAATACATTTTCTTCAGGTACTTTTCATAGATATTGGGAGTTCTACTCAACCCTTGTGTTAAGCTTTGGGCCTGCCACTCACTTTCTCTTCTCTAAAAAGGAAATATTATTACCTCAGAGGTATGATTTTGAGCATTATGTAAAATAAGGAAACATATTTAGCAATGGGACTAGCTCAGGATTTAAATTGTTTCATAAGTTTTGATAGTTTTCAAGCGTAAGGTCCTATGAGTGAAAAGTCATTCTGTCTTAAATCATGGTGAATTTCATAAAAATAGAATGCATTACTGGTCAAACTTAATGCTTAGAGAAACCTAATAAAAACAGTGACTTAATCTGCTAGCTATACCAATTAAAAATCAGTTTCTAGTCTACTTTTGAAATAAAATAATTATAATATCCTGCTTAGAAGGAATTATCCCATTAGGTTCACCTTTGAGTAAACTAGTCTTTCAATTTTTTTTTTCTTTTTTAGTTTTTGGGCCACACCAGTTACACTTAAGGGGTCACTCCTGGCAGGATATGGGGGCCATATGGAATCCCGGATTGGATACATGCAGCTCACTATGCTCACTTTAGCCCCTCTCAAATTGTTTATCATTTATACTCTCAATATTGGAGTATTCTCAGCCCTGAGTGAAGATTAGTGTCCAAGACAACATAGGAATTTTTAATCGTTAGATTACACATTGCTTAAAAACATTCCCCTATCCCTCCGAATACACAACCTTTTACATATTGGAAATCTTACCTGCTAAATTGCTAGCTATTAAATATAGAAACTTGTGTAAAAATATAAAATTAAGGGCCAGAGCGATAGAGCAGTGGTAGGGCATTTGCCTTGCATGTAGCTGACCCAGGACAGACCTGGGTTTGGTTCCCAGCATCCTATATGATCCTTCAAGCCATGAGCGATTTCTGAGAGCATAGACAATTAACACCTGAGCATTACCAGGTGTGGTCCCAAAATCAAAATAAAAAAAAAAGGAAGAAGAAAAGAAAAAATAGATATAAAATTAAAATAGTTAAACATCTATTTAAGATTTAAAGGCTTTATTCTAGGAATCTTTCATGAACTTTACTTTCTCCCTCCAAAACTAGTTCAATACAGACTATTATTGTTGACTATTGAAAGTTGAGAAAAGTAGTGGCAAAGAAGATTAATTTTCCCCAAAATTCAGCCTGTCTGACTGGAAAACTATACTCAGGCACTCTAGCTCCAGAAACTTTATTCACAAATACTATGCAATGATACAAATGTTAATTTCATATTAAGTTGATCTTTATGCAAAAACTTAGTTTAAAGTGTTATTTTTATTTTGGAAATAGAATGATAACTTATTTCAAAAATGCAAAGTATTGTATCATTTCTTGGAAATTTAGGTTTAGAGTCAGGTCTGTATAACACTATTCAGGTCAGTAGATATAAAAAGCATCAGTGTGAAAGTTTCTCCTCATAAATTTCATACATTAATTAGCCTAAAACAATATACTTTGTCTTGTGTAATTAGAAGATAAATTTAAATAAATGACAATGTGATATGGATATTAATAAAAAATGTATCAGAAAACTTCATACAACAGTAGAAGAGCTTTTATCATAATTAGAATGTTTTATAAAATATCTAGCAATTACAGAGAGAAAAAGCCTCATAGCATACACCAAAACAAATTCCAAACATTTAATCTAGATGCAAAAACTAAATAACAAGTAGAAAAGTTAAAATAAAATATTTATCAGATTTTTAAATCAATTAAAAAAAACCCACAAAAGGAATAAATACAAAAAACTGTGTCAATATCTTTGTATACTGTTAATCAATTGTCAAAGGTGAATTTTAAACATAAATAAGTCTAACAATTCTCAAAACTAATTGATAAATTTAAAAATATATCAATAAATTTATTAAAAATATAATTAATATAAAGTTGAGTTGCTGTTCCATCAATTAAATATTAAAGTGAAAACTTAAGAAAAATGTTTTAACATATAGTAGTCAATTTATAAAGAAATACAGCTCATAAAAAGATTAGGAAAAATTGCCATGTTCACTGGCTATTCAAAACTTAATAAGATTTTACATCATACATTATATAACCATGAAAGTATATTTATATAATATAATATCAAGTGTTTATTTGAAACTGGTGATCTCATAAATATTGATTATTTGGGAAATTATTTTAGCCTTTGGAAAATAAATCCTATAATCTACAGCTTTTGAATAAATCTTAAGGAAATATTTCAGTGTGTATTTATTGAAACATGTACACAGAAGTTCACTTCATCACTCTTTAATAATCAAATCATACTAACTGTAAGAACTAGGGCTGTAGGAGAAATAAAAAACTATGTGAAGAAAAGTTGATTAAATTATGGTGCATCATTGGATGGAATATTTCAATTTCTAGACCGCAATCTGGCACATTACGCAAGATAAAATATGAAATGAACAAATATAAGCTGAGTCATTTTATGATGACTTACGCATGAAAAATATGAGAAAAGAATCTATAGAAATGATAATAATATATAGAGTGATGGATTTATATATATATGTGTGTGTGTGTGTGTGTGTGTGTGTGTGTGTGTGTGTGTGTGTGTGTGTATTTTATGGTGCTACATAATCCGGGGGTCTCAAACTCAATTTACCTGGGGAACGCAGGAGGCAAAGTCGGGGTGATCCTTGAGTGCAAAGTCAGAAGTAAGCATTGAACATTGGGGGGTGTGACCCAAACAACTAAAACAAAACAAAACAAAACAAAAAAAGATTCCTCTGGGGAAGGGCCACAAAATGTTGTATGGAGGGCAGCGAGTTTGAGACGCCTGAATCTTTCTCAATGTGTCCAACTTTTCTATAATATTTTACTTCATAATTTAAAAGTATAGAGGTAAGTTTTGTATAGCTACATCTTATTTCATTATTTAAGTTAGAATGTGAAATATATAAAATAGAAAATATGAAGCTGTGACAATTATCTCTATTTCATTTTCCACTAAATGAGAATATAGAAAAAAATTAGTATAGAGTAGACTGGAGTAATAAAATTGTATTTTATCAGTAACAACAGTTCTGGCTTGAAGTTTTACTCTCAGTCAGAAAGTTCCTTTTAATAAAAAAATTAGTAGTGATTTGACTAATTGACAAAGAATGCTAAGGTTTAAGAAAATCTAATGGGGATAATAAAGAAATTATCCTTTTGGCTTGCTTTAAAAATATTTGTTTATTAAAAAATTCTATTCTTTACTTCTTACCCATGAACCTCCCAATTTTGTTTGTATTCACTTTTTTATTTATCATGAAAACTGAAGTACTTAGAAATTCTTTCAGGTAAAAGTGTATACATTTTAGAAACTGTATTTTTTAATTTGAAAAGCTTTTAGACAAAGAAAGATAGTGGCAAAAAAATTTGTGCATAATAATAAACAAGAAGGTCACCAAAAATCTAAAATTATTTTGTTTTACATCATCATTTCATTATAAATCCATCTAAGCATAAGATGAAAAGTTTGTGAATATCCTTCCTGTGAGGACTGAGTCTCATGTTTTACAGCAGTTTTATTCTTCAGGAGTTTACACTTTGAACTTCTCAGTAGGGGCACCTTGATTTCACCTCTGTATTGAGTCATACGTGATCAGGTCATGAAGACTGACATTTCTACTCAAGTTTCTTCAGATCCTGTGAACGTTCATGTAGACACAAATAGTTGTCTCTTCGGTTCCATTGCTCTTGACCTTCTCAGTGTATTTCAGCTGTCTTGCTCTGACATATAGCAAGGCCCAGCAATCTGTGCTCCTTGCCCTTCCTCTTGTGCACATCCCACGGCAGTAATGTTTCCCAGGTGGAGGTAAGAAAGAAATTGATTGTGTGATTGTATGTGTGTGTGTGTTGACTGCTTTCTTACAGAGTTGAGTTGTTAATGTAACAGTAGTAAGTACCATTAATTTTCAGGTCTTCTATGATTAGAGAAGGGAAATTACTGCATGCATTGCTTTATTCTTTTTACCTAAAGTTGTGATAACTAAGTCATGCCAAGAATAAATAAAAGCAAGTAATAATGCATATTCTGTCATTGTGTTAGACTTTGAATAAAACTATCTCTGGCTTTCTTCAAGTGACTGCTTAGAACGAGCCTGTAGTCTTTATGCGATTTTTCAATGCTTCAAAATTATTTAGATTATATTAGGAGATATTTTGGAATACTCTATAAAGTTCTATGTTAAGTACTTTATGTGAAATAGTTATTTCAAATAAATAAATTTATTTAAACCCCTCCTTTTAATGATTTTTTAGTAAATTGTAATAACTAAATAAGTAGATAGAGAGATAGAAAAAGTAATCTGATGGAAATCATTAAAGTGAGGAAAGTAAAAAGGAGGTGAAATCACACTGGTATTTTGAGAGATCCTATATATTCCTAAGAAAATAACATTAAATAAATCTCTAAGTGCTACTAACTAATGCAAAACATATAACAGTCATATGCACAATTTATAGGAATCCTTAGCTAAAAAAACAGATGAAAAACATGCCTTTTATGAGGGAAATGTCTCAAGAAATGTCTAACATAAAAGAAAATATAATGTTCTAGATCTACCATATCTCTGATATAAATTCTATCATCAATTTCAAAATGAAGTTTTTTATACTGTTCTTTACTGTTGTAGTGATGGGAATCTTCCAAAGAACTACCTATGCAATAGATCTCTAGAGTTTATATTTAGAGCACCTGGAATTAAAATTTACAAAATTCATAAAAAATAGATTCTGCAAAGTATTCTTAAATATTTCATAATTAATTCTGTTTTATCATAACCTCATCTGAGCTGCAGTGAAATTTCTCCATGTTGTTGACTAAGGGAGTTGAATGGCTATTTTCTTTGGTGGGAAGGATTCACCTGGCAGTGCCAAGGTTTGCTTTTGGCTCTGTGCTCAGAAATTGCTCCTGGCAGGCTAATGGGACCACATGGGATGTCTGGGATCAAATCCAGTTTCATCCTGAGTTGACTGCATGCAAGGCAAATGTCCTACTCATTGTGCTATTGCTCAGGTCCCCAGTTGCATGTCGTTTAAGGTACTATCTGTAGGGAAGACTGGGCTGCTAGTATAAGTGATCCCCTCTGTATCTAGCTTGTTGTAGGTTGGGTATCAATTCTGTTGTTGTTGGCTTTGGATTTGGTGATTAAATCTGATCATTTTATTACTATTTAATGACCATACAGTTATTTGGACTTGGTACCCTCAGTTATTTCCCTTGAAGGGCAGAGCAAGATGGTTCCAGTTATGTAATTCTGTTTGCAAAACCCTCAGATATTTCCCTCTCAATTTGAGGGCAGAGCAAGATGGTTCCAGTTATGTAATTCTGTTTGGAAAAGAAAGAAAGAAAGAAAGAAAGAAAGAAAGAAAGAAAGAAAGAAAGAAAGAAAGAAAGAAAGAAAGAAAGAAAGAAAGAAAGAAAGAAAGAAAGAAAGAAAAGAAAGAAAGAAAGAAAGAAAGAAAGAAGAAAGAAAGAAAGAAAGAAAGAAAGAAAGAAAGAAAGAAAGAAGAAAGAAAGAAAAGAAAGAAAGAAAGAAGAAAAGAAAGAAAAAAAAGAAAGAAAAAGAGAAAGAGAGAGAAAAAGAAAGAAAGAAAGAGAAAAAGAAACAAAGAAAGAAAGAAAGAAAGGAAAAGAAGGAAAGAAGAAGGAGAAAGAAAGAGAAAGAAATAAAGAAAGAAAGAGGAGAAAGAAAGAAAGAAAGAAAGAAAGAAAGAAAGAAAAGAAAGAAAGAAAGAAAGAAAGAAAGAAAGAAAGAAAGAAAGAAGAAAGAAAGAAAGAAAGAAAGAAAGAAAGAAAGAAAAGAGAGAGAGAGAGAAAGAAAGAAAGAAGAAAGAAAGAAAGAAAGAAAGAAAGAAGAAGAAAGAGAAAGAAAGAAAGAAGAAAGAAAGAAAGAAAGAAGAAAGAAAGAAAGAAAGAAAGAAAGAAAGAAAGAAAGAAAGAAAGAAAGAAAAGAAAGAAAGAAAGAAAGAAAGAGAGAAGAGAGAGAGAGAAGAGAGAGAGAAGAAAGAAAGAAAGAAAGAAAGAAAGAAAGAAAGAAAGAAAGAAAGAAAGAAAGAAAGAAAGAAAGAAAGAAAGAAAGAAAGAAAGAAAGAAAGAAAGAAAGAAAGAAAGAAAGAAAGAAAGAAAGAAAGAAAGAAAGAAAAGAAATAGAATGGGGTAAAGATGCCACAAGCCAAAAGTGGGCAGAGTCTTGAGGATCTAAAAATCAGTTTTGAGAGAAGAAAAGGAAAGAGGACGAGGATCAACACAACAGTACAAAAAGAAAAAATCAAACAAGAAATCCAATGAGCACTACAGCACTAGCCCCATGCACCACACATTAATCACGCTTCTGAAAAAAAAAAAGTCAAAACGGAGCACAAAAGAAGAAAGGAAACAGCAATGACAATAACGAAACCAAAAAGGAAAAAGAAAAAAGAAAACGAAAAAAGAAAGACAAAACTAAAGTTTGTGCTGGTTCCCTATTTTTTTTATTTTTCTCATTTTCAACTAGCTGATTATTTATTTATGCCAATTTTAAAATTTAAGATCATACAGTTGCACATATATAACCCAAATTAGCACATAAAACATAACGTCACTTGAATACACTTGAAAACACTTGAATACAAAGAGGTAAGACTGGTCTCAAATGGAGTCCGGCCATAGCAGTAAGGAAGAACACCATGACCTAAAAGAAACAGAGCATTAGAGAAAACTATTTATTGGATTTTAGATTAGAAAGTTTAAGAGTAACATTTTGAGAAATGGACACACAGAGTGTGTGATGATGAGAAACCCCCAAACAAAATGTTCCACAGGCTTTGGCTTTGTGATTTATTTATATGATGAAGAGGTAGATACAAGTAAACTCTGGCTGTGGGGGTCGCCCTCCAATAAGCTCAGCTCTCTGGCCTGCGGAGGCTCCACCCTGCTGTGCCTTTGTTCACTCTGAGGACTTCAAGTTAAACTTCTCCTGTGCCTGTCTGTTTCTGAATACCTGAAGGTCTCCTCAGAGGCGTAGGGAGTGCACCCCCCAAAATCTGTCAACTAGAGGCAGCAGAAGAGTGTGGAAGCTCCGCATTGCTTCACGGCCACGCATTCTTTCTAACCAATGAAACCCACCACAACACCCAGAAAAAACCACACTACAAGCGTGACAATGGAGAAATCTCGCAAGCAACCAACATGCACAGAGAATGAAGACTAAAGCTCGGATGACCTAATAAATTCCAACCACCTGATTAATCTCTTGCATAGGGAACTTACAATAGAAATATGGAAGATGTTTGTAGAACTCAGAGAAAGAATAGATCGATCTGAACAGAACACAAAGACAGAAATCAGAAAACTCCAAACTGAAATGACAGATCTGAAAAACACGGTAGCTCAACTGAAAACCTCAATGGATGGCCTCGCCAGCAGGGTAACAGCAGCTGAGGAGAGAATCGGAGTACTGGAAAATGTGATGCAGAAAAACTCAACACAACAGAAGAAATTGGAAAAGAACCTTAAAACAAACGAACAGGCAATGAAAAAAGTACTCAAGGAATGTGAACAGATAAAAATACAGTCTTTGATAAACTCAACAGAAACAACATAAGAATCATTGGAGTCCCAGAGACCCAGATAGCAGATCTCCAGGAAGAATCAACTGTCAAAGACATCATCAAAGAGATTCTCTCAGAGTTAAAGACTACATGCAATCAAATCCTGCATGCTCAAAGAGTACCAGCTAAAAGAGACCCAAAGAAAAACACCCCAAGACACATCCTCATTACAATGACAAATCCCACAGATAGAGAGAGAATATTGAAAGCAGCAAGATCAAAAAGGGAAATTACATTCAAAGGAGCATCCCTAAGAATTATAGCAAACATGTCATAAAAATCCCTCAAGGCGAGAAGACAGTGGTGGGATATTGTGACAAGACTGAATGAAATGAATGCCTCACCAACAATACTGCACCCAGCCCAACTCACATTCAGGTTTGAAGGAAGAATACATAACCTCATGGATAAACAACATCTCAGAAACTTCAGAGATGAAAAAATAGCCTTAAAGGAAAAACTGACAGGTCTACTCTAAGACAAGAGAAACCAACAAACACAGCAAACTTATCAACAAAGATGACATTAAATCCTATGACAATCATCTCTCTCAATGTTAATGGACTAAATTTACCAATTAAAAGACACAGAGTGGCAAAATGGGTCAAAAAGATGAATCCAACCTTCTGCTGCCTACAAGAAACACACCTGAATAGTCAGAACAAACATAGACTCAAAATCAAAGGCTGGAGGAAAATCATCCAAGCAAACAACACCCTCAAAAAAGCTGGTGTGGCCATATTAATATCTGATGACACCAACTTTATACTCAGAAAAGTGGTAAGGAACAAAGATGGACACTATGTACTAACCAAGGGATATGTGCAACAGGAAGAAATCAGACTACTAAACATATATGCACCCAATGAGAGACCAGAAAATTATCTAATACAGTTACTGACAAATCTGAAAGAAGAAAATTATAATAACACAACAATTGTGGGAGACCTCAACAGAGCCCTATCAATAGTTGATAGGTCAACCAGACTGAAACCCAACAAAAACATCCTAGCCCTGAAAAGAATAATGGAAGATAAAGGACTAGTAGATATATATAGGACACTCCATCCTAAAAAACCTGGATACACATTCTTTTCCAATGTACATGGGTCATTCTCTAGGATAGACTACATGCTGACACATAAAACATACCTCCATAAAATCAAGAGGATAGAAATCTTGCAGGCTATCTTTGCTGACCACAAGGTTCTGAAATTAGATGTGAACTACAAAGCCACACAGAAGAAAAACTTTAACAATTGGAAATTAAACACCCTGTTACTGAAAAACGAGTGGGTCCGAGATGAAATCAAAAAGGATATCAAAACTTTCCTGGAAACAAATGATAATGAAGACATAAAATGCCAAAATCTATGGGACACAGCAAAAGTGGTCCTGAGAGGAAAATGTATAGCTCTACAAGCACACATTAGGAAGGATGAAGGGGCATACCTGAATAACTTAATGACGCAGCTCAAAAAAATTAGAAAATGACCAACAAAAGGAACCAAAAATAGGGAGACAGAAGGAAATAACAAAGCTGAAAGCAGAAATCAATGAAGTGGAAACCGAAAAACAATCCGAAAGATCAACGAAAGCAAAAATTGGTTCTTTGAATAAATAAACGAGATTGATAGAACATTGGCAAAACTCACAAAGAAAGAGAGAGAAATCTGATAACCTGTATTAGAAATGAAAGGGGGAGATCATAACAGATATTGCTGAGATCCAAAGGGTAGTCAGAGACTACTTTGAGAAACACTATGCTACTAAATATGAGAACCTAGAAGAAATATATAAATTATTGGACACATAGCCTACCATGGTTAAGTAATGAGGATGTAGCATATCCAAACACCCCCATCACTACTGAGGAATTAAAACTGTAATCAAACATCTGCCCAAACATAAAAGCCCAGGCTCAGATGGATTTCCTAATGAATTTTTTCAAATCTTTCAAGAGGAGATACTACCAATCCTAGCCAGCTCTTTCATAAAATTGAAAAAAAAATGGGAACACTCCCAAACAGCTTTTATAAAGCAAACATCACCTTGATACCAAAACCAGACAGAGATGCTGCCAAAAAAGAAAATTACAGATCAATATTTCTGATAAAAGCTGATGCAAAGATCTTCAACAAAATCCTGGCAAATAGGATCCAATGCATCATCAAGAAGATCATACACTACAACCAAGTAGGTTTCATCCCAGGAAAGCAAGGTTAGTTTAACATCCATAAATCTATCAACATCATACACAACGTAAACAAGAAGAAAAATAAAAATCACATGATCATATCAATAGACGCAGAGAAAGCATTTGATAAGGTCCAACACCCATTCTTGACCAAAACTCTCAGCAAGATGGAAATTAAAGGAACATTTCTCAATCTAGTTGAAGCCATCTACCACAAGCCAATGGCAAATATTATCCTCAATGGAGAAAAACTAAAAGCCTTACCTCTAAAATCTGGTAGAAGTCAAGGCTGTTCGCTTGCACCACTTCTCTTCAACATAGTACTGGAAGTGCTTGCTATAGCGATTAGGCAAGAAAAAGATATCAAGGGAATCCAGATAGGAAAGGAAGAAGTCAAGCTCTCACTGTTCGCAGATGACATGATACTCAGAAAACCCTAAAGACTATACCAAAAAGCTTCTAGAAACAATAGACTCATAGAGCAAGATGGCAGGCTACAAAATTAACACACATAAATCAATGGCCTTTTTATAGACCAATAATGATAGGGAAGAGAAGGAAGTCAAGAAGGCAATCCCATTCACATTAGTGCCACACAAACTCAAATATCTTGGAGTCAACTTGACCAAAGACGTGAAGGACCTATAGAAAGAAAACTAAAAAGCCCTGCTCCAAGAAATAAGAGAGGACACACAGAAATGGAAACACATACCCTGCTCATGGATTGGTAGGATTAATATCATTAAAATGGCAATACTCCCCAAAGCATTATACAGATATAATGTGATCCCCTTAAAAATATCCATGACATTCTTCAAAGAAGTGGATCATACATTTATGAAGTTCATCTGGAATAAACACCCTCGATTACCTAAAGCACTCCAAGGGAAAAGGAAAATGGGAGGCATTACTTTTCCCAACTTTAAACTGTACTACAAAACAATAGTTATGAAACAGCATGGTATTGGAATAAAGACAGACCCTCAGATCAGTGGAATTGGCTTGAGTTCTCAGACATTGTTCCCCAGACATACAATTACCTAATTTTCAACAAAGGAGCAAGAAATCCTAAATGGAGCATGGAAAACCTTTTCAACAAGTGGTGCTGGCATAACTGGTTAGCCACTTGCAAAAAAGCGAACATAGACCCCCTGTTAACATCATGTATGAAGGTAAAATCCAAATGGATTAAAAACCTTGATATCAGACCTGATACCATAAGGTATATAGAACAACATGTAGGTAAAACACTCCATGACATTGAGACTAAAGGCATCCTCAAGGAGGAAACTGCACTTTCCAAACAAGTGGAAGCAGAGATCAACAGATGGGAATTTATTAAGCTGAGAAGCTTCTGCACCTCAAACAAAATAAGCCCAAGATACAAGAGTCTCATCCACCGAGTGGGAGAAACTATTTACCCAACACCCATCAGATAAGGGGCTAATATCTAAAATATACAGGGCAATGACAGAACTTTAGAAGAAAAAAACATACCATCAAAAAATAGGGAGAAGAAATTAACAGACACTTTGATAAAAAAGAAATACAAATGGCCAAAGGGCATATGAAAAAATGCTCCTCATCACCAATCATCAGGGTGATGAAAATCAAAACAACGATGAGATACCATCTCACACCACAGAGATTGGAATACATCACAAAGAATGAGAATGATCAGTGCTGGCGGGGATGTGGAGAGAATGGAACTCTTATCCACTGCTCGTGGAAATGCTGTCTAGTCCAACCTCTATGGAAAGCGATATGGAGATCCCTCCAAAAACTGGAAGTTGAGCACCCATTCGACCCAAATATTCCACTTCTAGGGATATACCCTAAGAACACAAGAATACAATACAAAAACCCCTTCCTCACACCTATATTTATTGCAGCATTATTCACAAAAGCCAGGCTCTGGAAACAAACAAGATGCCCTTTAACAGACAAATGCCTAAAGAAACTGTGGTACATATACACAATGGAATATTATGCAGCCATCAGGAGAGATGAAGTCATGAAATTTTCCTATACATGGATATACATGGAATCTATCATGCTGAGTGAAATAAGTCAGAGGGAGAGAGAGAGATGCAGAATGGTCGCACTCATTTATGGGTTTTAAGAAAAATAAAAGTCACTTTTGCAACAATCCTCAGAGACAATGAGAGGAGGGCTGGAAATTACAGCTCACTTCATGAAGCTCACCACAAAGAGTGGTGAGTGCAGTTCTAGAAATAACTACACAGAGAACTACCATAATCATGTGAATGAATTAGGGAACTGAAAAGCCTGTCTGGAGTACAGGTGGGGGTGGGGTGGAATGGAGGGAGATTTGGGACATTGGTGGTGGGAATGTTGCACTGGTGAAGGGGAGTGTTCTTTACATGACTGAAACCTAATCACAATCATATATGTAATCAAGATGTTTAAATAAAGGAAAAAAATAAAACAGAAAAAAGAGGTAGACACAATATTTGCTGGACACATAAGGCTAATGTACATATTTTGGAACAAAAGATGTTGTTTCAGGAGGCTTCTGTAAAGCCTGATGTCCATCTAAACAGTGAAGAAAACTTTTGTTGGTGATATTAAAGAAAATATAGAGAAATGTAACTTGAGGGAAAATTAGTAGAGCAAAATTGAAATCATAAATGTCTTAGAAAACAAGCAGAGTGGGGAAAAGAGGATTTGCTTTTGTAACTTTTGTCGATCATAATAATTGATAAAACTATGACAAGATTATAGTTGATATAAACACTATTAATGTGTTTAATAGGAAGTGGTCAAGGCCTTTTCTAAACAAATGCAGCCTGCTAGATGTCAGAGGTCATGTGAGTAAATCTGGGAATTTTATGGATCATAAAAGCAATTTTGTAGGTTGTAGAGGAAACATCATCTGTGGTGGAAACTTTGCTGAAAGAGGAGGTTTGATGGTGGAGGTGATGGAAGGAAAGGGAGCTACGAAAAAATTAATAGTGAAAAAAATGGGTTGGAAGTAATGATTATCACTAGGTAGAACAACCTTTTTGTAGTAATTGATGAGGACCAGGATATAGCATCCAAGTAGAGGGTATGAAGTGATAAAGAATGTAACAACTACCACGAAGGAGAAAACTATAATATTGTAAACAATAGAAGTAATCGGAACTCTAATGATTTTGGAAATTATGGTGGACAACATAATCAAATTACAGACCCATGAAAGAAATTAGTTTTGATGAATAAAGTTTGGGTGTTGGTGTTGGTTATGTATCTGGTCATGGGAGTGTTGGCTATGGTAGCAGGATGTTTTTTTTTTTTTTTAAAAAAAAACCTCATTAAAAAAGACTACAGTTATTAGCAGGAGAAAGTGAGAAGTAATCAGGAAAGCTGCAGGTTACTTAGAGACAGTCATTCCAACTCCATTAGAATAACTATAAAGATCTGCCATAGAAGAAGGAATAATGCATAGTCAAAGATGTTACTGCACCTTTAACAGGAAACCCTTCTCTTTTCTTTTTTTAAATAATGCATCACATCACAAAGTTATTGAAAAAAATATAAAAAATAAAAGTAAAAGGAAGAGAAGAAAGTTTAAAAAAGAAAGGAAAAGTACAATAGCAAGCACATTCATAACCATTATTGAATCTCCAATAAAGTCATTACTACAATGGCAGAAGGTGTAGTGAGCTCTTATTGTTAGCTGTACATTCTGATAAATTTAGAGATGACAATATCAAGCAAATGATGTTGTCTAGAAATTCAAAGCAATAGTACTGAAACTGCAAATTTTAAGGGCATGTTCTAGCTGCCAGGCCTCCTGGAAGAAGAAAGATATAAAAGGAGATAGTCTGCATTTGCCCCAAAAAGCCCTCATGATATTAGTCCAAAAGCAGCATACCTGAAGTTTGGTCACATTGGTGTCCGTGAAAAAAATTATAGAGAATGAGGAGGCAGGGCCATCTGGAAAATAATGATTTTGGGTAATGGAGGGGGCCTGTATGGCTTCAGTAGGGCAAGGACTTGACCTGTTCTCTCCTCTTGAACTGGCCAGCTTTCTGCTGCATGGTATAGCCATGATCTTTCACTCAAGGAAAGAGTGAGTCCATTTAACTAGCCCGATTTGAATATCGGAAACCTTTTCTTGTTCAGGACTGTTATAGCCATAACTTGCAAAAATGCATCTATTGATTAATGTGAGACAGTGTCAATTGCTGAGGTCCTTCATCTGGTATAGCTTTTTCTTTTTCTTTTCTTTTTATTATATCAAGTATATCGCCTTGTAAATTGTGGTAGTGAGACCAGGAAAATAAAAAGGAAACTTCAAAAACACATTATAGCACAGCAAGTAGGGTGTTTGCCTTGCAAACAATCCAAATAGATGTCTCAGGTTGAATCCCATATGGTCACCTGTGCCTGCCAGGAGTGATTTTTGAGCACAGAGCCTGGAGTAACCCATGATCACCACATGGTGTGGCCTAAGAACAAAACAAACAAATGCAAAAGGAGCTAGTGGGGGTAAAGAAGAGATAAAGGTGCAATTTGCATCTCTGAGTATCATGGGAATAAAAGCTAAAAACTATATTAATGAGTGGAATATTGAAGATGAAAAATGAATGGTGTCAGGAGATAGAAGAGGATTTTATTCCTAATTGTGAAATAAGGATATATATGTGAGTCCTTGAGCCAGTATTTGATAAGAGGGTGAAGTTAAATAAGTCTCAAGGTTGATCAATGTGCATAATGTGCACAAGTTTATACAGTGGACCAAAATGAAGTGTTGGATTTAGAGTTGCGCTGAGATTCTAGATGAATGATGTTAGATTTGTAAAGAAATTTTAAAGAAATCTTAACTATAGTCAAACAACCTATGGCAGACAAATGGTGAGGGGGTTGCTATTTTATTTTACAATATTTCTTAAGGAATGAACTTTATTAATATTAATATCATTGTTAGTCAAAAATAGTATATAAAATAAAAATAAATTATATCATATAATATAAAAGTTGATATCCAAAATTGAGAAAAAAACAATAAACTGAGAAGCAGTAGTGGAAAGCCAAAGAAAGAAATGTCTACAATTGGTATCCAGTAGGTAGATTACTCATTCTAAATAAATTATTAGATATTTTGTCAAGGTTTAAATTCATTGTGATTATATCCATGATTGTCACAAGAAGAACAAATAGGAACTATGAATAGGATGCAGCTAAAAATTTGAAAATGGAGCAATCAAAAATAAATCAGAATATTTTAGAATAGAAAATTATAGCCTTACAAGAGTTATTTTGGAAGCCCCAGTTTAAGAAACAGTCCTGTTGGCTGGCTCTGGCCTGGACAAATTCTGGATGATCTCTAATAGGAGAAGATAGCATAATTGTATTTGTTGTCATTCATATTTTAATAGGAGTTAACATTATTACAGAAACTATTGATTTTCATGTTTACCAGAAAAAATTTAAGGCCACAACATTGGCATAGTCCAATCACAAAGTTACATCCATTGCTGAAATAGAAGCTCCAGTTCATGTTTCAGTAGCTGATAAACTGTTCCTGCCACACCAGCATACAGCCATCTTCCTGAGTCCCGTAAGAGCACTTTCCATTTTCTTCCCATCTTTCAGCTCATAAACATGTTTCTCTTCAGAACACACACCATATGCCATTGGAAAAGGGTTGTAAAATTTTATAGATATATTTCAGAGTATTATAAGAGTATAATAAAGAAAAAATAATGCAAAAGAATGGGGATTATTGAACAATGGAATTAGAATATTAGGCCTGGATAAATCTAACAACATTCAGCTTCTGTGTTTGTGCAAGTCATAAAAACCCAGAAATCTTGCTCAGTTCAAAGAGATGAAGCCCTTAAGTTAGGATTTTTCTTTTTAAACTCAATAATGGCTGCATTTCATTGAAAATGTAGAGGGCAACCATTAGTAAACAAGAGCTATAGGAGACTCTGTTGTAACCAAAATCTCATAAATGAACCTCTTTGTATTTCTGGTTGATAAAATATATTCCCTTTTGCACTTTGATAGACTTTTAATATGAATTAATTTTTTGAAATATCAACCATGTTTATTTAATTACCATTTATTAAATATATTAATGAGTATGAGTGAGGATGTGATTATAAAAACTTTTTGTTTCTGAATAACATATATTTGAACATGAATCAACATTCATTAATTTATTTATTCATTAAGCAATTATTATGTATCTGTTAGTATACTTACTTCCCACAAGAGCAGCAGTACTTGAGCAATTTAGTGTTGCAAAATATCAGAGCACAAGTGCAGAATAACTTCTGTTCAGTCTGTTCCCCTAATCCAGGGCAATTTGTCCTAGTCTTGTTGTTTTAAAGAAGAGAGACATTGGATAGGCAGTCAATATGAGGGAATGAGTTTAGAAATGAAATATTTGGAGTAAAGAGTTCAAGGGAATAGGAAAATGCATAGCACATAAATTAGAATTGAAAAAATGCAAATGGGAAACTACAGTAAAGATAAATTTGAGATAGTGAACTTGATGTACTTAATAAGCTTAATCAACTTGGAGGGGGAGGCTCTTTAAGGGGAGAGGGGAAGGAAATTTTGACAATAAATGACCTCTTTAGCAGTGTATATGTTGGGTTTTTGATAAGACATTAGAATGTTTCAAAATTATAATAAAAAGCAGCCTGAATGGGATGAGAAAAGAGTATCTAAAATTTTGTAGGAAAAAAAACCTCAGATACAGAAATATTGTGTAGAAAGAAAAAATAAGAGTCAACATTGACTTTAGATTCTGCTCCTAAATTTCTTTGTCTACCCAACAGTTAACTGCAATTTAGCCTTTAAAAATATTCACTCCACAGAGTGAATAAAAATATTCACTCCAGAGAGACAGACAGCAGTAGGGCATTTGTCTTGCACACAGCTGATCCAAGACTGACGGTGGTTCGAATCCCGGCATCCCATATGGTCCTCCATGCCTGCCAGGAGCGATTTCTGAGCAAGGAGCCAGGAATAACTTTTGAGCACCGCCTGGTGTGATCAAAAAGACCCCAAAATTCCCCCCCCAATCTTCACTATCTAGTGACAGTTTCCCTTTTCCTATATGTTTTGTTAAATGTGTTCATAAACTATGAACCTCAATTAGGCTTTTCTCTGAAGTTGACATGTTCTTTGTTTTCCTCTTTATTCTTTGCATATATTATCTCATAGGTTGAATTGCCTTACATCTGTAGGCAATGAAAGCCAAATGCTTCACATGTTTTGAGACTTCATTCAAACTTAGAAAGATATCTTATTTGGATAGTTGAATACATCATTTTCCTTCTATTACCATCTTCATACTTTGATGAAAGTGGTATTAATACTTGTCTTTTCTTCTCTCTAAGTCTGTAAACTCCTTGAGATACTTAACGTGTTAAATATGATTTTTTGGAGTCCTTTCCGCAGCTTTACAAATATTTTTATAAAACTAAACTCATAAAATTTGAGTACAGAATAGATGAATCATTTTTCCACGTTAAGCAAGGCTTATAAAAGTGCCCCCAAAATTCAGAATTTGAGGAAATTCCAGAATATTTCTCTAAGTATTGAAAATAATTATAATGGAGAAATTATGTACAGAAAATACATTAAAGGAAAGATGACACTTATTACACATTCTTTTTGGTTTCCATTTTATTTTTTCCTCTCAACCCACAAATAAAATAGAACATGTTATAAAGAAGAGACTGAGCTTCATCTAAAAGGCAACTAATTTAATATACCTAATCATAGAGTATCTGGATCAAGGAACCCCATTATTATTTCTTTATTTCTTGAAAAAAAAACTTACATTCTTCAAATCAGAAACACTGCCACCATAAACCATCTACATTAGGATCATTACAATTGGGTTTAATAGCTGGTGTGGATTGTTAGTTTTCATATCTTCCAACAGCTTCTACACTTCTCTATCAAATGCTTCTTTGTACAATCCTAGATCTTGTATTTTACAATCAAAAGACTTCAAGACTGTGCATTAATTCCTTCACACCCTATGGTATCCTGTGCTAGGTTTATTTCTTTGTACGTCCCTTCACACTGTTGTGCATTTTTGATGAATGTAACTGTGGTTTTTACCAGGGCAACTGTCTCACATGAAAAGGTCCTGAAGTCTCAATGCCATTACTGTATATACCATCCAGAAAGATAAAGATGGTTTTCCAAATATTGTCAATTTAGGAAGTTCCCAGGAAGATCTCTTCTATGAATTCAAAAAGTATATATGTATGTATGTATGTATGTATGTATATATATATATATATATGATTTCTAGAAGAAGTAATATGTGGGTCCCCACATACTTCACCACCAAACTACCTCATTTTCCAGAATAATGCCCACAACTGCTAGCAGAGAGGAAATGAGCCAGTTTATCCTTTGAATTGCTTGTTCTTATTCTAGCACCTTCCCACCCTTTACTCCTCACTCAGACATATGGCTTAAGAAGAAAAGCATTATTCACACCACATCATGATAGATGAGTGCAGAGTTTTATGGAATGTAAGAGACAAAGCTTTACTTCCCACATTCCCAGTCTTGCATCATAAGCTTATCAAAGCAGCATATTCTGGCTGTTGATGTCTTCTGTTTAAGGAGGTGAAGATGATGTCTCACAGTAAAGATATACTCTATCAGGAGCTCTCATTGCAGTTGTTAAGGTGAATCCTTTGCAGAGTTAAGGGGAGACCCCAGATTAGAACTGGGGGCCTTAAATCTGATTATGTGCTGGCTGCTCATCTTTGCTGAGAATGCTGGAAACATTTTCTCGTACTGTTGGATAATTATAGTGAGTGCTGGGGGCCAGAGCAATAGCACAGCAGGTAGGGTGTTTGCCTTGCATGTGGCCAACCCAGGTTCTATCCCCAGCATCCCATGTGGTTTTCTGAGCCTGCCAGGAGTGATTTTTGAGCTCAGAGTTAGTAGTAACCCTCGAGTGCTGCCAGTTCTGATGCAAAACCGAACAAACAAGAAATAATAATAATGTGGGTATTTACGTTTTGATAAATAAATAAATAATAACTAACTAACTAAATGTTTCAGAAGTAACATTCAGTCCTTGCTCTTCAAGGAACTACTCCAATAAAAATTGAAGGACTCAGTATTTGCAATAAAATGATGTAAATGGATCAATCTAGTATGAAAGTGTTAGCGGTAAATTTTTTCAGAGGAAATTATGTCAAAAATGGGTTAAAAATAAAGAGGTTGTAGGGAATTTACCAGATTAAGAATAAGAGAGAAGGAATACAAAGCCTATGGAAAAAAAAAACACATGTGATAGATGGAGAGACTTGAGATGAAACAAAGCATTTGGAGATTGCAACAAGATTAAGGTTAATGGAGCTTAAGTATGGAAACTGTGAGAGGTTTCAGAAGACAAAAGAGTAAGAGCTTGTTTTGCTAAGATCTAGTAATCAATAATATTTTCATACATAAATGTTTTATTATTCACAAAGAATGGAAATTATTTGGACTGAATTGAGTTTGGCAAAAATTCTTATTTACAAATTCTACTCAAGCAAATTTATTAGCTATTCATATTTAGTAGGGTTTTTTTTCTTTTCATTCATTCATATGAATTACAAAGTTATTAATTATTGGGTTTTTGGAATACAAATTCCTCTCAAGTGTCTACTTTCTTCCATCAGTGTCTCCCATCCATCTAACTGCCTCTCTGATAGGCACTTTTTAAAAAATTTATTACTAATTTCTGATAATGTACTATTGACAATAGGATTTTATGCATAACACTTTGTTACCTTATAGGTCCCTCTCTTTCTCCTAGTTGAAGAGTTCCCTAAAGTATTGTAGTCTTTTTCTTCTCTGACTGCTACCTCCACATCCCTCATCCCAAGTGCCCTGCTTCCTACCGAACATCAGATCTCATATTTATTCCTCCTTTTTCTTGCCTTTGGACATTTGTTATTTCACTATTGCATTTCATTATACCTTACATATGAGAGATTCTGTGTCATTCTCTCTTTTTCTGATTAAGTTTATTCAGCATGATATTCTCTAGAATCATATAATTTGCATGATTTTATCTTTTTATGGCCGAGTAATATTCTATTGTACCATAGTTTCTTTATCCAGTTATCTATTCTTGAACATTTGAGGTTTCAATTTTTGCCTATTATGAATGGAGTTGCAAGAAAGATAAGAGGTAAGATGTCTTTTTCCATTGTTTGGGGGCCTTTGGAGTAGAAATCAATAAGTGTAATTGCTGGGTTAAATAGTAGTTCAATTCTTAATTTTTTGAGTAATATTCATATTGTTTTCCAGAAAGGCTGGACTAGTTGACTTTCAGCAAATGAGAGTCCCTTTTTCAGTGCATCCACTCCAACACTGGCTATTTTTACTCTTTTTTATATGTGCAGGCTCTTTGCCCTAAAGTGATATATTACTGTTTTCATTTGCATTGCCCTGAAGATTATCAATATAGCATGTTTTATGCAATTTTAAGCCATCTTTCTCAACTTCTTAGAGGAAGTTTCTGTTCAGCTTTTCTTTGCATTTTTTGATGGGACTGATTTGTTCTTATTTCGTGTGTATAGTTCTGACAGTGCTTTATATTTATTGGACATTCACCTTTTATCATACAAGTTATAAGAAAATAATTGCCCAGTCTATGGGGTGCCTTTGTCTTTTGGTCTCAACCCAAATTAAAATAATAAGGAACCTTATGCTAACCTTATGCTACTCACTTTGTCCAACTATTTCTCACTTAATATTACACATGTTAATAGAAGGGACCAGAAATTATCTAGAAAAAGTCTCACAAGCATAATACAGTTCACTTATTTTTATTCTGAAAATAAAAAAAATCTGTGATTATAAAACAGACACAAAGTTAAAGTTGATCATTGTACCATTAACCTAAAAGGTATAATATGCCACTAGAAGCACCAAAACAAAGGAATCATGTAAATTATTCTTTAATTAAATAAAGTTCACTATTCCTACACATTTTAAACTACCCATTTATCTGACGTAAAATATTGTTTATCATAATTAATTTCAGAATGTTCATTAAAACTCGTCACTTAAATTTCAGGTCTATGTAATTTTTTCCATGTGGTTCTAAAAGAAAAGAAAATGGGTCATGAAGAGTTAGTACAGTACCTCAGGTAGGGCACTTGTGTTCATGCAACCAATCTGGGTTCAATCTCCAGTATCTCCGAGCTTCACCAGGAGTAAGTCCTAAGCATTACCAAGGGTGGAAAAAAATAAAATTAAATAAGTAAGAGAAAGAATAAGAAGCCATCAGAATAAGTCTAGAAATGTAGTTAGCCTTTTTTATTACTCTAGTCTCAAATGCATTTTTTTTAATATTTATGGTGACCAAAGTGAATTACAAATCTTTCACAGTAGTATTTAAGGTACATAGTGACAATGAATGAGAGGCATTCCCACTACCAGTGTTGTCCTCCTTCGACCCTGTTCCTGGCATAATTTCTTTAAGCACCATGATTACAAACATGTAGTTGAGTTTCAGTCATAAAAACGAACACCCACCCTTCACCAGTGCATCCTTCCCACCACCAATGCCCCCCAAAACCTTTCTCCCCCATCCCCTGCTTGTATTCAAGAGAGCATCTATATCTCTCATCCATGAGATATCATCATCATTGCATGATAGTTGCTATAGTACCGTATTTGCGGCATATAAGATGACCCTTCAACCCATGAAAAGCTTCCTAAAAGTCGGGAGTCATATTATATGCTGGTATATGGCATGCTGAAACTTGTTCCAGCTTCAGGGACAAGTGATCCGCACACCTCTTACTTTTAAGAAGTAACTTACTTTTAAGAAGTAACTTACTTTTAAGACTTTTAGGAAGTTTTTCATGGGTTGTCTTATACGCCAGCAAATGCGGTAGTTATTTCTCTATCCGCACTCACGACTTTTTGTGGTAAACTTTATATTATGGGCTGGTCCTTCCAACCCTCATCTTTATTGTCTCTGGGGAAACTATTATGATGAGCAAAATAAATCATTGGGAGAAAGATACACACAAAATAGACTCACTATGGGATTTAAGAAGAATAAAAGACAGTATTGTAATAATAAATTTGTTGTTTTAAATAATTCATAAATTGTGTAGCATTCATCCAGTAAAAGAAAAGTGTTACAAGGTCTTGTTCAAAACAGAATATTTTATATTTAGAAAGGAAATAGGACATATGCTAGCAAAAGAAAATATTACTTCAGTAGAGTCACATTTTTTTGGAAGAAATCATGAAATCTTATACAGACCACCTCATTAATGTTGACTAGAAATATCCAAATAGATAAGATTTTTAACCTCTCAGAGATTTAATTAACTTATGATCATTAATAATTAATAATAATTAAATAACATAATTCTATAAATTAAGTTAGCTTTAAGTACTTCCAGTGGGGACCCATGAATACAAAAGAGAAAAAAATTGATACCTTATGATCAAATTAGTCAAGATAACCTTGCAAATGACTTCATATTAAAGAAGACAAACATTGTTGTTTGGTTTTTCTTTTTCTTTCTTTCTTTCTTTCTTTCTTTCTTTCTTTCTTTCTTTCTTTCTTTCTTTCTTTCTTTCTTTCTTTCTTTCTTTCTTTCCTTCCTCCTTCCTTCCTTCCTCCTTCCTTCCTTCCTTCCTTCCTTCCTTCCTTCCTTCCTTCCTTCCTTCCTTCCTTCCTTCCTTCCTTTCTTTCTTCTTTCTTTCTTTCTTTCTTTCTTTCTTTCTTTCTTTCTTTCTTTCTTTCTTTCTTTCTTTCTTTCTTTCTTTCTTTCTTTCTTTCCTTCTTTCCTTCCTTCCTCCTTCCTTCCTTCCTTCCTTCCTTCCTCCCTCCTTCCTCCCTCCTTCCTTCCTTCCTTCCTTCCTTCCTTCCTTCCTTCCTTCCTTCCTTCCTTTCTTTCTTTCTTTCTTTCTTTCTTTCTTTCTTTCTTTCTTTCTTTCTTTCTTTCTTTCTTTCTTTCTTTCTTTCTTTCTTTCTTTCTTTCTTTCTTTCTTTCTTTCTTTCTTTCTTTCGTTCGTTCTTTCTTTCTTTCTTTCTTAGTTTCTTTCTTTCTTTTTGCTGCCTCCTTCCTTCCGTCCTTCCTTCCTTCCTTCCTTCCTTCCTTCCTTCCTTCCTTCCTTCCTTCCTCTTCCTACCTTCCTTCCTCCTTCCTTCCTTCCTTCCTTCCTTCCTTCCTTCCTTCCTTCCTTCCTTCCTTCCTTCCTTCCTTCCTTTCTTTCTTTCTTTCTTTCTTCCTTCCTTCCTTCCCTCCTCCCTTCCTACCTTTCTTCCTTCCTTCCTTTCTTTCTCTATCTTTTACAAATGAGTAGGGCTGTTGCCTTGCATGTAGCTGACACAGGTTTTATCCCAAGTTTCTCATACAGTCCACCATGCACCACCCAGAGTAGTTTCTCAGGAAAGAGCCAGGAGAAACTCCTGAATAATGCTAAGTGGTGCAAACATCAAAAAACAGTATTTTAATTAAATAATTTCTAGGAAAATTAGAATTTAGAAACTCTATTAAAATTTCATTTGCAGCGATGTAACATAGCAATGACAAAGCATATTTAGCAGAAACCAGATTTGTTATTTCCTTTGACCTGAGTCACCCATGCTTCTTTTGTTGGCTGTAGGATTTAGGACCTTCTTGCTGTTTCTAATAGTTCCATAAAGCTGTTTGTCTACACACAGATGTAGCTAAATAACAAATGAAATGACTGAAATGTTCAAATGAAGCTTTAAAAAGAAACTGTTAAAGGTTTGATTTTTTTTAAAACTAGGGAAAGATAAAGACACAAAAGTAAATGTTATCTTTTACTCATTTATTTAATTGGTTAATAAATTCTCTTCAATTACAAAGAATCTTAACTGTTGATTTCCTTATATCCAAAGGCCCAATAATAAAAAAATTATAAATAACTTTCTATATGAATGCAAGCAAGGAGCATATCTATTTTTCTTCATATATTAACCTTTTTTTATCACATTTAAAAAGTAAAAGAGTCCTCTGGGCTACAGATAGTATCATTATTCAAACCCTATTGAGTTGAATTTTACCAATTTTTTCTTAAATTTATTTGAAAGTATCAATTTCAGAGGACAATAAAGAACCAAATATAAATGAATTGACCAAGCACTAACCTTAGTATTGGAAGTAAAATATATTCAATAAACTTTATCTGCAGGAAGGAGTTAACCTCTTTGTGGGCATCTTACTGTTGACTTATATTCAAAGAAAATACCTTACTAATTTTTTAAAAAACTAATTTTCAGAATTTAAGCATAGTATTATTGTTAACATTAAAAATGCCCATCTATATTTCATGAAATGAAACCTATTTTACTTTGTAACACTAAATAAATGTGTGGCAATCATACTACAATATTCCCTGGTGATATGATACTTAACCTTTATTTTAAAGATGAAGGAGGATGTTCTGATCTTCCTAGATCTAAGAAAAATACATCTGAGTGTATAGGCAGCCTTCTATTTAATTTAAGTAATCAAATCCATGCAACTGAGGATGAAAAAAAATCAATCAGTTATATTAAAGTCACAAAATATGGCTTTACTACTATCAACCATCAAGAAAGAAATATAAAGAATAGCCAAAAAAAAGATCTAAGGGATTTTTTACTCAAGAGATAAAACAAGTGATAAAGATTAAAGCTACAGGGACTTAGAGTATAAATTAATACAATATTTGCTTGCCTTTTCCTTTCAGACATATATAGCAGGCTGATTTTGGCAATGCTTTATATCTGTTCTTTTTATAAATACATATATATGATTGAAGTGAAATCAGATGCAGTTAGTTATAATGAAGATTAAAAATTTGGTTTAGAGGGGCCGGAGAGATAGCATGGAGGTAAGGTGTTTGCCTTTCATGCAGGAGGTCATCAGTTCGAATCCCGGCGTCCCATATGGTACCCCGTGCTTGCCAGGAGCAATTTCTGAGCCTGGAGCCAGGAATAACCCCTGAGCACTGCCGGTGTGACCCAAAAACCACAAAAAAAAATTTGGTTTAGAAATTAGCATTTCCCAAAGATTAAGATTGATGCTGTGTCTCCTTCTTATGTCTCCTTCTTAGAGGCATTTGAAAAGCAAGATTTGACTACTATATAATACTTAAATTTTGTTGCTTAAATGTTAGAAGTTGTATGTTCTTGTAATTTATAGACCAGAATTTATTAATATTTATTAACTTTACTAATTTTTTATCATGACCTTTATTATCCACAAAATATTTTTGTCCAAAACATAGACTTCTAACTAAATATCCCATCTCTTTACAAACTACTGGAGGTTCTCAATAAAATATACAACATATAAAACCCAAATCCTAAATGTGTTTTGCTTTTCAGCCATCCCTCCAAGAAAGATGTTATAAGATAGATTATATTAAACTATTTGCCATTCTTCAAATGTTTTCTTTCTTTCAATACCATTCCTTAATATAATGCCTTTTATCTCATTTCTTATTCTTAAAACATGTCATATTTCAAGATTCAAGATAGTATATTACAAGTTCTATACTGGGCTTAAAAAGACTACTCAGGGGACTGAAGAGTTAGCATGAAGGTAGGGCATTTGCCTTGCATGCAGAAGGACTGTGGTTTGAATCCCGCATTCCCATATGGTCCCCCAAGCCTGCCAAGAGTGATTTCTGAGCGTAGAGCCAGGAGTAACACCTGAGTGCAGCCGGGTGTGACCCAAAGACCAAAAACAAAACAAAACAAAACAAAAGGACTATTCACCTAGTAGCTGACACCATATGTAGAACTCAAAATAACTGAATTTCTCTACACAACACAAAAGTCTGCAATCTTGTATATTTATTTCATTTTTAATCTTATTATCTTAAATCATTTTTATTCTTTTTTGATTTATAAATATATCATTATTATTTAGGTAGCATGGTCCCAATAATATTAACATTTGTGGTTTTGATATACATAGTTATGTACCTCATCAGAGTGCCCAAGATCCTAAGAACTTCCACCACTTACTTGCCTTGTGTTCCTTGTTTTGGTTTTATTGCTTTACATTTTATTTCCAAATATAGGCACCATGTTAGTCAACTTTCAGAATATTCTCTACACAGACCCTTGTTTCTGGGGTGATGTTAGAGTGTCCATACTGTCACTCATACACCCAAGGGACAATTTGGCAGACATTTACATATCATTTATATTTAGAACATATTTGTTGAGTTCCCCCAATGTGCCATCAAGGCTAAATGATCAATGCACTTGTATATCACTTGAATGAAAATATACAGTGGAGCCAGAGAAATAATACCGGTGGGTAAGTCACTTGCCCTATACAGAGTCAACCTGGGCTCAGTTTCCAGAATGGCATATGGACTCCAGCACTGCCAAATGCAATTCCTGAACATAGAGAGCCAGGAATAAGCACCAAACACCATTGGGTGTGATCCAAAAAAACAAAAAGAAAAAAGAAAAATAGGCAATGAACAAAATAACTAAATTATAACTTGATCTTGGATGTCCTAAATGCTATGGAGAAAGAAAAATAAAACATTTTCAAGAGACATAGCTAGGACTGGGGATTCTCAGGGAGCAAAATATAATTAAATAAAAAAAAAAACGTAAGTAGACTGGCAGGAGAGGTCTCACAAAAAAAAAAAATTAATTTGAACAAAAACAAACAGTTGCTTTGGCAGAGTCCTATGAGGTGACAGCAGATTTTGCTGCCCTAATGAGAAGCAGACCTTCCCCATATCATACCATCGCAAGGGTTGTTTCATAGTACTGTTGGCCTCCATGCTCTGCGACACATTGGTGCTCAGAGCAATGCGAGCCTTCATTTGTGGTGTATTATTGGGTTCTGAGATAGAAAAGAAAGAGCCATTTTATGAGACCGTGTCAGAAAGCACAATATTGTCATTGTTTTTCAATGCTCTCCAGAGATTAATAATGATGTAAAAGCCCCCGTTGACTGAAATGATCAGCCAAATACACTCTTCAGACACTTGGCTTTCTATTTGTTTACTGTTCCCCATGCATCTTCAGCAAATCTATCCACAATGTAGGACCTTTTTATTTTTTTTTCTCTTTCTTCCCCAGAGATACTACAACATGTCTCCAACTTGCTCTGTTCACATTGATTTCAAAAGAAGCCCTGCACTCGCAAGAAAACACGGAGGGCTTATTATGTGACCCATGGTTTTTATAGCCACACACTTAAAAAGAAGAAGAAATGCAAAGCATTCTCACATTGACAGCAATTGGCTGTTTTGACAAGGGGAAGTCGTGGCATAGGATTTTTTAGATAAATTAACAGAATGCAAGTACTAAATTAAAATTGCAACATTGATTTTCTTTTTAGCTCAGCTGTGCATTATATAAAAGGGTCAGAGTCAAGATTTATTATGGGCGATGAGTCTCTGTCATCCACTAAGAGAGACGAGTGTATAAAATAAAGTTGTCCATTTCGAGATACCCTTTGTCTTGGAGGAAAGCTGTCGAGGGGACCCACGGGTGGCAGAGGCACTGAAAGGAAATGGAAATTGATAATCGGTCCTGTTAGGCTGAATCTCTCTCTGTGTTCAATTCATATTCCTTTGAAAAGCAAAGATTAAGATGAAACCTCATTGAGGAATACACATTTCGAAACCACTAGAAACAAAGGTTCTGCAAGGCTATTTGCAGTTGGTGTCAAATGTGAAAACAAGATGACATAAACTTATAGGGAAAAAAAGGGCATTAACAAAATCCCCAGACAAAGAAGGAGCTAATAGCAAATGTATGCAGCAGTCTTTGTGGATGCTCACAGGAGAAGTGGTACAACTTGATTTACAAAGGACCTAGATAATTATTTGTTACTTGGAGCCAACCCTGCATCTCCCACTGCAGAGGGCAGGCACTGACCATCTGCGTGCGTCTCTGTTTTGCTTTTGTATGGAGGAGAATGAGCCACATTTTGGGGTCTGGTAAGCTTTGCATGAAGAGATGTTTGAAGCACTGGCTTTGTTTTGTTTTTAAATCTTTTAACTGCTCCCTCCGCCTCGGTGAGGGGATTATGGGCGCAGCTAACCACAAATAAATTGAAATATCAGCCCAAGAGAGGGCATGTTGCTCACGGGTAGAATCATGGACGGCAGGTGGTAGAGGGTTTTGTTTTCAGAAAAGCACAGGAGGCCAGAAGTGACAAGAGTGATTTTTGTGAGCAGGCTGAAAACTGTCAGGATGAAGTCGTGGGGGTCAGTAGTTCCTGAGCTGACCTTTTTAAAACAAACCCTGAGAAGACCTTTTCCTGGCTTCTCACAGCAGTCAAGCACACAATGCCAGAAAGGTTGCCCCCTCCTTCTCAATAGGGAGAGTTGGAACCAAAATAAATAAATAAACCAACAACACATATTTTCTATGATAGGGGCCATGTCCACCGCTTCACTCTCCGGGTCACTCAACAGTTCCTCTCCTGTCAACAGTGACACATGATCCTAACTGTTCTACCTGCATCGCCACACAAACTAGCATTTGAGCTCCCTCCTAACACTTTTCTGTGGCCTCTGATAGCATCTTCCTGTCACATCATAGAAATCAAGGGACTGCGGTGCAGGACACTTCAGGTGCTAATTTCTGTGTCACTGCCTTGAACTCTCTTCTAGAGGGGAGCTTTTGCACAGAAGTCTTACCTCATTTTCAGGGACACTCCGAAGGGCTGAGTTGTGTTGTTGTCAGTGCTAAGAAATTCACTTCTTCTGAAGGTTTGTATGCAGGCTGGAACAGTGCTTTCTTTTCAAATGCTATTCTGTTTTTGTCACAGATATCACAATGCATAATGTTTTACAGGAGAGGCTTTTGGTTAAAATCATCAGAGCTGATGGAAAAGCATCTAATTTTTTGAAATCACCTTGAAACAATATTATATTGTCTAGTTGCTCATTTATAAAACATTAAATAGCAGGATTTGTCTTATATGCATAACCTGCTATAGAAGGTTTATCCTTTGCTCAAGTAAACATGCAGACATGGGCATAGATGCCAGAGCCATGAACATAGATTTTGAAGCTGCTTTGCCATTTTCCTCTGGCACTGTTACTCTTTTTTTGTTTGTTTTTTTTTTGTTTGTTTTGGGCCACACCCATTTGATGCTCAGGGGTTACTCCTGGCTAAACGCTCAGAAATCACCCCTGGCTTGGGGGGACCATATGGGACGCCAGGGGATCAAACTGCAGTCCTTCCTTGGCTAGCACTTGCAAGGCAGACACCTTACCTCTAGCGCCACCTCTCCAGCCCCTGGCACAGTTACTCTAACTAAAGTTCAACCCTCTGGTGATCTGGCTTAAACCACTGAAATATGAATAATTTAAAATAAACAAGGTGCTAAAAATTTTTGAAGCAGATTCAAATAAGTGTAAACTTACTATTAAATTATCTTTTCTGATTTGTCACCTGCACTCACTGTCCTAATCTTTTGAAAACATTATAAAGAAATATAATGGTGAAATATCTCTTTAAAAGATGTCTTTAATTCATGCTACAGGCAGAAAAGTTAATAAGAATTTAAAATTTTTCCTTCCTGATAACAATTACAGATGAATAAATACCTACTATTTCCAGAACTTTAAACAAAATAACTCAGCACTATAGCTTTTATTGCAAGAGCAACTTTTTAATGTCCTATTTCTGCCCCTTAGCAGCAGTCAAAAAGCATGGAATTTACTTTATTTGAATCTGTTCCTCTATTGCATTTAACACCCATTTGTTTATATATACATATATAATATATATAATATGCTGAGAAACCAATTTCTCACTTAAAAAAATGTTAAAAGCTGAAAGAGAATAGAAAGACCACAAAGGTTAAGGATTGGAAGGAAATAAAAGAGGGAAAGTAAGGAGCATTTTGACAGTAAACTCTAGGTATTATTTAAAAATAAATAAATAACCCAGGCTGCCCAAAGAAGGGAAACCTTTTGGGCCAAAAGAAAATATACCAACCAAACTGGAATATTGACTTCTTTGAGTGGGACAGCCAAGTCTGTTTGGAAAATAACTGAATTTTTTTAGACATGAATAAAATTATCATAAAAGCTCAAAAATTAGGAAATGAAAGGGTTTTTTTTGCCTTTTTGTGCCACTCCTGGGTGATGCTCAGGGGTTACTCCTGGCTATGCACCTAGAAATCACTCCCGGCTTGGGGGACTATATGGGATGTCAGGGAATCCATCCTAGATTACCACATGCAAGGCAAACACCCTATCACTTGAGCCACTGCTCTGGCTCCGAAAGTACATTTTTATAAAAAAAAAAAAAAACTAAAAACTATAATCTCAGATAAAGAGAATTAAAGAAAAACTAAAAGTCATAATAATGTATTGAGTTTTCAAAAGTTTAATTATATAATTAATGCCTTATCTAACACAAGACATTTTAATGCTGCAATGCTCATAGTTGTATTACAGTTTTATTATTTAAACTATTCAAGCTTTAAGGAAGATACAGAAAATTATCCACTTAACTTAAGACCTGTGATTAACTATCCAAGCCAGATAAGTGTGTACTTTAAACTATATAGTGCATTTTATACTTGTGAACATTCAAATTTCTAAAAAAAATACTATTTAAATGACTTTATAAACAAAAGTAATAACTTTATACCAGACATCTTTAACATGATGAACGTAAAAATTTCACATAATATCTGTGGAATGTATTAACTTTTTCTCCTAATTTATATTCATAGAAAGTGGATAAGCTCTATTATATAGGATAAATTAACATATGAGAGAGATGATAGTTGTGTTTGGCCTGGTTTCTTCTAAATGTCCATTTTAATTAAACATCAATAATAAAGATTTACCCTATGATTTTGAACTGATCTTTTTCTGAACATTATTCAAGAGAGAAGCATGTTCCATACATTCATCTTTGAAAAGCACCAGATAATAGAGTGTCTTTTAAGAACGATAAAGTTAATCAATAAAGTTTTGTTTTGGAAATTTCTAATGTTAGCACATTTAGGCTTTCAGAAGTTTTAGTTGAAGGGGAGTTGCATTGTTTGTTCTAACATCTGTTAGGATTAGTCTTTGAAGACACTAACAAAAATTAGTAAAATCTCCTGTGACATTAACTATTGCAGCAAGAGAATGTGTTTAGAAATGAACTCTTTGATAAAAAAACTATTATTTGTGTGTAATTCTGGTTAAAATTCATAATTAGAAATTAATTATATATTATATATAATTAATATATATATGGTTTTACTAAACAGAGAACTTGGTAGAGAAAATACATATCCCTCCTTTAAATGGTATTCATGATGCAATCAGTTTGGATCTCATTGAATAATGAGTCAGCTGGAAAAATCAATGCCTAGGAAACAGTACATGCTAAGTAAGTTTTGGTTTAACTTAATGAGTCATTTAGACAGAAGATGATCCAAATAGTCAAATTGTTTCACATGACTTGACATGTTGCATATCTACACAGATACTCTTCCTGAAATGTCTTATCATATATGCTGTAAAATCAGTTTTATTGTGTCATTAATATTTTATTTATTTGAACCTTTTAAAAAAATCACTTAAAGGGCCAGAGTGATAGCACAGTGGTAAGGCGTTTGCCTTGCACATGGTCAGCACAGGATGAACCCGTTTGAATACCTGCATTTTATATGCCCATGTGGTCCACGTAGCCTGCCAGGATCCATTTCTGAGTGCAGAGCCAAGCGTAACCCCTGAGTGTCACTGGGTGTGACCTAAAAACATAACAAAACAAGAAAGGTCACTTAAATCTAGTTATCTTTTGCATATATTTGCTTACAGTTCTAGAGAAATATGAAATTTATATAGTAATTGATCTCTCTCCCTATCTTCTTTCATCTATGTTCATGTAATTCAGTTATATATAAAGTACATTTGTACGTAATATAGGCCATAATGAACAATGAATACCCATTTTTAAGTGCTTCTAAAGTAAAAATTACATTTTGGGTCTTCAATACTTAATTAATTTTTGCCTTCATTTTCTCCAACTATCATTTATAGATCCTCTAAATCTACTGTCTCCGTGTTCTTCCAATGTTGTCTATTTGCTGTTCCTGTTTTTTAGTCCAAATAGAATCTTTGTTTTACCTTTTTCAAAACTTATTTAATTATTCCTTAAAATGTGTTCCATATTCTGACTTCTACATAAAAATATCTTCCTACAAAAGTGTTCCTTTCAGTTCTCAAAGGGACCAATGAGTGGTTAGAGTGAAGTGAATATTTGTTCTCTGGCTTCTCTTCTCTCTTCGTTCTGTGTGGAAGTACAGGTAATATTAACCACAAAAGGTTCTTCTATATATAGAGTACTTTTGGACTCTGGAACATTTAGAAAACAACAGTCTAATCTCAGCATTCTTCAACCACCATTCTGCAAACTGGTGCTAATCTACTTGTGTAGAAAGGTTGAAAACCACTAATTTTTACTGCCAGTCCATGGACCAAGGTATTCAGTACAGGTGCCAATATTCAGATATAAACATGCTGAAAATGCTGATAATGCACCTTAAAAGGATAAAGTTTTATTTTGTGTATTTCAGTAGGTTTTTGTGTGCATGAATTTTTATTGTTATCAAAAAATTAAAAAAAAAACTCAGACTGGCATTAGAGTTTTGATTTTTGCAAAGTTTGTGTTGTTTAAATTTTTGAGAGACACTAACTGTAGAATAGAAATTTTGCCATATACTCGAAATTTATAACTCAAATCTATATACATGTTTTGTGAAAATGATTTTTGATGTAATATGTATTTAACTACATTTTGGTATTATGTCTGAGGTCTTATCCCATTTCTATTAAGTCATTACATAAACAATCTCCCACAAACTTAGGTTTCCTTGGTTGCTATTATTCATCATTATGATACAGTCATACCTAAAAATAGAATAATTGTTTTTGGCATAATAGTAATTAGAATTTTTTTTCATAGAGAGATATACAAACTTCCTAGTAGTAGTTCACTTTTGTTTTGTTTTGTTTTGTTTGTTTTTTGGGGCCACACCCAGTGGCACTCAGGATATACTCCAGGCTATGCATTCATAAATTGCTCTTGGCTTGGAGGACCATATGGGATGCCGGAATCAAACCCAGGTCTGTCCTGGGTCAGCCACATAGTAGTACACTTTTTTACAGTAATGTGAATTCAGAACATCTTTTTTTTTGAGGTAATATGTGCTAATTGCAGAAAATTAGAAAGATACATGAATATTAAAAGATCATCTTTAATCTAATGACCCAAAGATCCTGTTTGTGTAAATACATAAGTAATACAATTTCTTAAACTATATTGAAATCATGCTATTTATATTAAGGAATTTTTTCAATTCACTTAAGATATATTACATTAATGATTTCATAGATTTATTGTAATCCTCAAGGATCTAACTTTATTTTTAATGATCATCTAACATTTGCTGTAGGGAAATAGGCAACTGTGCTCAAGGCTTACACCTAATTCTGTGCTCAGAGATCACTCCTGGCAGTGTTTGGGGAAAACTTCAGATCAAAATGGGGTCAGCCTCATGCACTGTAAGCACTTTCACACTTTACTGTCTTTCTTGCCACTTCTAGAAATTTTAATAAGAATTCCTACTTAGCCAATATCCTCATCTTTCACCACAAGAAATAAATGTGAGGAAGAAATCAGAGACCTTACACCCATTCTGTGTGTGGATAAAAAAGATGGAAAAAGGCAAGTGAGCCTTAGGTGCAGTAAAAGCCAGATGACTATAGACCCAATAATGGTTTCTTTGGCCACACTGGGGTCAGGTTTTTTTTTTTTAAATGAACAGATCAAAATTGAACTATAAACTTGGAGAGGAGATGTAAAGGTATTACTGAGTTTAAGAGATGAATGAAGAAAGCAGGAAAGATTTTCTAATCAGAAAGATAAGTCCCACTGATCATCTAACATAAAAGATGGATTACAATGAATCTGAAGTAGAGGATGTCTTAATTAGGAATTTAGCAATCATTTACATTTAAATAGCATATCAGTTATTATCATATAGTTTAAGTAACATATAAGTACATGTACTTAACAGATATGTGTACAGTTCTAATATATAGTTTATAATAGGAATATATATGTTATTTGCTTATTTTTTTTATCCCAACAGTGTCTGTTGAATCATTATTATTCAAAAAACTACATATTTCAGTAGTACTACTGACTGACATCATCTGTATGGCATAATGATGTTGTATCTTTAACATTGTCTTATCTATCTTTCTCCTGGCAGTCTTTATTACCCTATCAAAAGTACCTCTATGGTGATAGCACAGTAGTAGGGCATTTGCCTTGCACTCGGCTGACCAGGGAGAGAGCCATGGTCAATCCCTGGCATTCATCGGATCCTCTGAGCCTGTTATTTATGAGAGCAGAGCCAAGAATAACCCCTGAACGCTACCGAGTGTGGTCAAAACTAAAACAAAACAATGCAAAAAAGTACCTCTAAGGGAGAATATTAGAATAAATCACTATATGCTGATCAACAAAAATTTCTATTAATAACTAAGTCTGTGAACTCGTCAGTATGCTCCTCATGCAAAGGCATTCATACATAAATACAAGAGAGACATTTTACGCTTGAAAAATAAACAGAGGCGAGAAAGATATCATGAAGGTAAGTCATCTCATGTGGTTCCCTGAGCCTACCAGGAGCCACTTCTGAGCATAGAGCCAGGAGTAATCCTTGAGCGCTGCCGGGTGTGATCCCAAAACCAAAAGAAAAAAAAAAGAAAAAGAAACAAACATCATGGTTTTTTTTTTGAAGGAAAAATGATGCTTGTATTATCTTCTTGAACTCATATAAGAAGATACAAATGCATATAGTACATATTTTTAACTTATAAGGGACCTTAGCATCAACTACCACTAAAGAAAAACTATATGATAGAAATATTTTTTTCAAAAGCGTACACCTATATCAGAAATATTCAGATCTGGACTTAAATCAGAAACACCCGTCAATTTTCCCTCTGTCTTTTCTTTCAGGTACTGTTAGATGTAAAACAGTATTTGTCCATTGTTTTTCTGTGATAATATTTTTGTCTTAGACTTTCAAATTGTGGAACTTTATTTATAAGTAAGATTTTAGGAATGATGTAATTTACAAAGCATTACTCCAGGAATAATTAAACCAACATTATGAATTAGAGCAGTGATGAAAAAAAAATTAACTAACATAATGTCTTTTATCCAGCCTAATATATTCATTTTTTTTGCAATCAGTGGCATCTTCAAGTTAGCAAACTCTGAACATAAAATAATTTTTTTGTTTTGGTTTTTGGTTTTTGGTTTTTGGGCCACACCCATTTGACGCTCAGGGGTTACTCCTGGCTATGCGCTCAGAAATCGCCCCTGGCTTGGGGGACCATATGGGATGCCAGGTCCGTCCTAGGCTAGCGCTTGCAAGGAAGACACCTTACCTCTAATGCCACCTTCCCGGCCCCAACATGAAATAATTTTATGTTATTAAAATTAAATTAATTTTTAATTAATTTGTAATAAATAAAATATAATTATACTAATTATATTATATAAAATAATGTTTAAAATTTATAATAATATAGATTTCTTATATAATTGTATATAACATGTTGTTCGCATATATAAAATGATATATAATATAGTAGAACTGATATAATATATAATATAAATATAATTAAATTATTTGAATTTAAAATAAAGTTTAAGGTATAATATTGTGTTTTTTATTTCTTATTGAATATTTAAGAATGACATATGCTAATGTCTTAAAAGTGATGAAATACAGTGTTGTATTTCCAATTTGTAAAAGTAAGCTTAAAATTATTTTCCTTTTTGAAGTAATCAAAACTAGTATTCCAATGCACCAACTCAAATTGTCTTCCAGCACCCTTTGAAAATGGAAAAACACATTATTCCTAAAATTTTCCACAGAAATCCAATTCTGATCCTCAATCTGTGTAGGTAACTTTTAGAACATCTAATGGATCATGGAATTGAGTGGATTAATGCTGAGGTGTGTATGGGACCAGCTCTCGGTGGCTAGGCAGCAGCCTGAATCTGCATAATAATCTCATCCACAAAAAATTAATGGACCAAAACTCAAATTAAAAAACCCAAAAGATTAATGAAAGCAAAACTTGGGTCTTTTAAAAGATAAACAAGATCAATAAATCATTAGCAAGACTCACAAAGAACAAGAGATAGAGAACCCTAAGATATTTCTGTTATGGTTATCAGAAATGAAAAGGGGAATGTCACAATAGACATCAGAAAAATTCAAAGGATCATTAGAGATAATTGTAAGAATATTTATGCCTCAAAATTAGAGAAACTAGAAGAAAGGGAAAATTCTTGGACTCCTTAAACCTCCATGTTGATCATATTTTGGAATACTAAAAACCTATCACTATCAAGGAAATAAAAAGTTAATTAAAAATTAAAAGCCCAAGCTCAGTTGAACCCATTAGTGTATTCTTTCAGTCCTTTAAAGAGGACTTACTGCCAATATTTTTCAAGCTCTTTCAGGAAATTGAAGAAGCAAACACTAATAATTTCTATGAAGCTAATATCATCCTGATAGCCCAATTAGACAATGACACCAACAAAAAGAATTTTAGGCTGATATCCTTAATGAACACAGAAACAAAGATCCTCAACAAAATACTAGCAAACAGAACTCAACAATTTATCCAAAAGATAACATACCATGACTAAGTAGGAATCATCGCAGGATATTGGGATGGATTAAAATATGCAAATCAATCAACATCAAGGAAAGGAAAAATAAAAATCATATGATCATATTATTAGGTGTTGCAAAAGAATGTGACAAGATTAAGTACCCTTTTATAATAGAAAATATAAAAAAGGGGAGTTGAAGGAATCCTCAGTATAGTTGAGGCTATCTATCACAAGCTCACAACAAATATGATATTCAATGGGAAAAAAGCTAAGTCTTTCTTCTAAGATCTGGCACAAGATGAGGTTGCCTACTCTCACTACTTCTATATAATATAGCACTGGAAGTACTTTCCATAGCAGTTCAGCAAGTAAAAGGTATCAAAAGCATCCACATAGCAAAGGAAGAAGTCAAATTTACTACTTGCAGATAACATTATACTACATTTAAAAAATTCTAAAGTATAGGGGTGGGGGAAAAATTCTAAAGTCTCTACCAAAAGATGTCTAGAAACAATAGATTCATATAGTTAATGGCAGGCTAGAATATAAACATGCAAAAATCTATGGCTTTTGTATAGACAAATAATAAAAGGGAGGAAAAAGGTTTTATTTCTTTTTTAATAATATTTTATTTAAACACCTTGGTTGCAAACATGATTGTGGTTGTGTTTGAGTCATATAAGAGGACACCCCCCCATCACCAGTGCAACATTCCCACCACCAATGTCCCAAATATCCCTCCTCCCCACCCCGCCTCCACCTATACTCTAAACAGGCTTTCTATTTTCCTCAGACATTCTTATTGTTAGGATAGTTCGCAATGTAGTTATTTCTCTAACTAAAGTCATCACTCTTTGTGGTGAGCTTCATGAAGTGGGCTGTAACTTCCAGTCCTCCTCTCTTTTGTCTCTGAAAATTATTACAAGAATGACTTTAATTTTTCTTAAAACCCATAGATGAGTGAGACCATTCTGTGTTTTTCTCTTTCTCTCTCTGACTTATTTCACTCAATAATAGATTCCATGTATAGGAAAATTTCATGACTTTATCTCTCCTGATGGCTGCATAATAATCCATTGTGTATATGTACCACAGTTTCTTTAGCCATTCATCTGTTGAAGGGCATCTTGGTTGTTTCCAGAATCTTGCTGTCCCATTCACAATTGTGCCTCAGAAAATTAAGTACTTCTGAATAAATTTAAATAAAAAGGTGAAAGACTATGCAAAGGTGAAAGACAACTACAAAATATGACTTCAAGAAATAAAGGAGGAAATGAGGAAATGAAAACATATCCCCTTCTCATGGATTGGTTGGATTAACATTATTAAACTGGCAATACTCCACAAAGCATTTTACAGGTTTAATGCAATGTTTAAGGGTAGCTCTGATATAATTCAAAAAGAAAAATAGATAAAAACACTTCTGAAAATATATGAAAAAAAATAAACATCCACAAATAGCTAAAGCAACTCTTGGGAAGAAAGTGACAGGAGGCATCACTTTATTCAAATTCAAAATGTACTATATAGTGGTATTCATTAAAACAGCATTGTATTGGAATAAATATATACTCTTAGATCACTTGTACATACTTGTATATCCTAAGATAAATCCTCAGGGATATAATCAATTAATCTTTGATAGGAATAAGAAATATAAAGTAGAGCAATAAAAGTCTCTTCAACAAGTGGTATTGAGATAACATGCACACCATTTCCATGTCGACAAATAAACATAAACCTCTTTTAATGCTATACACAAAATGTAAATAAAAATGGAATGAAGACCTTAATATTAGACCTGAAACCATAAGGTACATAGAGGAAAATGTAGGCAGAACACTTCATGTCAATAAAGCTAAAGATAATTTCAAGGAAGAACACTGTCCAAACAATGGAAGCAAAGATAAGCAAATGGTACTACAATAAATAAAAAAATTTCTGCACCTCAAAAGAAACAGGGTCCAGAATACCAAGACTGCTACATATTGGGAGAAGCTATTCACCTAATACCCATCTAATAAGTGATTAATATCTAAGGTATTTAAGGCACTGTTTCAGTAAATGCTAGTGTAGATGGTGAGAATGGCGACTGGTTCAGTCTCTTTATAAAAGAATATGGACATTTCTCCAAAGAATGGAAATCAAGCTCTTATATTTGCCAGCAATACCATTGCTGGCTATATATACTTGGGACCCAAAAACACAATGTAGAAACACATCTGACTCCTACTTTTATTGCAGCAATATTCACAATAGCCAGAATAAGGAAACTATTCAGGTGTCCAAGATAAAGAAACTGTGATACTTCTACACAATAGAATACTGTACAGCTATTTGAAAAAATAAAGTCATAAAATGTTCGTTTTTATACATGGCTAGATATACAGAGAATTATGCTGAGAGAAATGAGTCAGAGGGAGAAAGATAGCTGAAGAATGATCACACTAATTCATGGGATATAAAATGAGATAGTATGGTAATAATCTTCAAAGACAATAGAGACAAGGGCCAGGAAGACTTGGTACATGGTAAGAAGTTTGTCAAAAATAGCAGGGAAATTCAGATAAATAAAAAAAAAAGACCACAATTATAATGGTAGTTAAAAATGATCACTCTGGATATGAACTAGGTGCAGAAAGAATTAACATGAAATACGGGATAACCTGACAATAAAATACTAAAAACAGCAGTAGGACTAAAAGGAAGAAAAAAAGGACAATGCAGAGAAGAGCAAGAGAAACAGAAGAAAATGTATTCCATAGAAAAAGGCATATGAAAGTGTAGGAGGAAAGAGAGAGGGAAATTAGGACATTGGCAAGAGGAAATGTGCACTAGTGAAAGGGTGGGTGTTGAACATCGAGTAAAACCAATATAAACAATTTTGTAACAGTAAAAATAATGATAATGGGCCCGGAGAGATAGCACAGCGGTGTTTGCCTTGCAAGCAGCCGATCCAGGACCATAGGTGGTTGGTTCGAATCCCGGTGTCCCATATGGTCCCCCGTGCCTGCCAGGAGCTATTTCTGAGCAGACAGCCAGGAGTAACCCCTGAGCACTGCCAGGTGTGGCCCAAAAAACAACAACAAAAAAATAATGATAATAACACTATAAATAACAATAGTTGATTAATGTATTCTATAGAAAATTCCTAATCTCATTTTATACATTAAATTCATTTTCCCTCTATTAAATGATTTTCTAAAAAGTGATGGGTAGCCAGATAAACTAATTTGAATTTTTTTTGTTGGTTACCTTGTTGAGGTTTTTTGGTTTTGTTTGGTTTTGTTTTGAGTTTTTGGCTCACATCCAGTAATTCTCAAGAGTTACTCCTGACTGAACACTCAAGAATTATTCCTGGCAGTGCTCAAGGGACTACATGGGATGCTAGGCATCAAACCCAGGTTGTATGTGCAACTGCCTTACCTTCTGAACAGTCTCTCCACCCCCATAAGTGTGGATTAATTTATTAACAAATTAATCTGGATTAGTTTGTTGCCTATCCATAACATTCCTTTCTGAGCGTTCACAACAAAAACGATCTAAAGTCAAAGAGAAGCAATACAATGTCTTTGAGATCCCATAATAGCCATCACTACATAGCAAACATATTAAACTATGTTTTAACACTTTCTACATAATTCAAAAAATACGTATTAGAATGTGAATGTTTATGCACCACATACATGTGTGTAAATATTCACAATTATCACGCACTCTCAATTTTAGTTAGATATATTTGTATGTCTTTAAAAATACTTTAAAAAACTTTAAAAAACTTCTTCAATGACTACTAAGGAGATAAGAATGAACAGAGTGGAGTTTCTCAATTTATAGAGTTAAAGAGAAAGTTATTGGGGTTAGTAAATTTATTTTTATCAAATTCTTTTTAAAAGACACCCACTGACCTACATTTTCTAAAAGAAAAAAACAGTCAACCTCAATTGTAATTGTTAGCCTGTCAGGTATTTATTAATAGACAAGCTGCTGTCATCTTTGTTAAAATGCTCTAAGTTGACAGAATATAATTTACATAAATGGGTGGAAAGTCCTTTTCTTACTTGTCCAACAAACTGGAGACAAAGTGCCTGCCAATGTTTTAATTTCTTTTTCATGTCCTGGTTAGAGAGTGAGAAGAATGCTTTCACTCCACAGTGTCATGAATATGATAATCTATGGAAATCACGGAAAGCAGGTACTTAAGTGAAGCATATACTGTACTATGGGAATCCCTGATGAATTCAAGTCTCCTCTGTTTAGAGAAGATGTTGTTGCCTATGAAGTGACAGACTGCCAGATGTTCATAAGGTAGTAAGGTAATGGGCTCAGATTTTAGCATCTTTCCCCTGCCCCCACAGATGACAGCATTATCTTCAGGCTACAGAGTGGTCTTGTCTTTAAACACTCATTTACATTTACTTTCCAACTATCAAATCGTGATTTTTAATTGTACTTATAGGATAAAATGATGTAACTCTATGAACAATCCAAGTTTCAGAGAGTATATGCAATCCAAATGGTAAATAAACAATTCTCCATCATGTACAATGTGCTTAATTCCTTGAATTCTCTTATTTAAAAAGAAACTGAGAAAATGGTTTACTAGATGGATTTTTTTCCTCTGGTGTGATATTAAGTGCACAGAAAAATATGCTAAATTACATATAAGTTGGGGCGAGAGAGATAGCACAGCAGTAGGGCATTTGCCTTGCATGCAGCGGACCTAAGACAGAAGATGATTTGAATCCCGGCATCCCATATGGTCCCTCGAGCTAGCCAGGAGCGATTTCTGAGTGCAGAGCAGAGCAGGAGTAACTCCTGAGTGCCACAGGGTGTGACCCAAAAACAATAAATTACATGTAAGTTAATAATATAAACTTATAAAAAATAACTAGGATTTATATAATGATAAGGCTAATATTTATTAAGTGCCTATTGTATAGCATAGCATGCTGACTTCAATTCATATAATGTATGCACCTCATAGTACAACCCTATAAGTATAATTTTCATTTTCTATGTAAGATAATTGAGATTTTAAAAATGATAACTAAATTTTAACTATATCAAAAACTTAGTGAGTAATGGAACCAGAATTGGAAACCAAGGCAAGTTCAAGGACCACACCATTTATTCGAAATATACTACTACCCAGTGTAGCCTTTGTTTGAGGTTCTGAAGAAACTTTAGTAAAAATAGAAAAGAGATGAATATTGGCACTGGGATATAATACAACATGATCCAGGTTTGAACCTATAATATCACATCATCTCCTAACATTGGCAGGTGCATTTGTAAGGCCCCTGAGAATCCTTAGACTTGATTCTAGAAGACCACTAGTTAGCAATGCCAGGAGTCCTTCGAAGGCATTGTAGGACAATATCTCAGGATTTTTCTTTACCTATAGCTAAATTTTGTGGCATGTTTTACTATTTCTATACTTAACTTACATCACTAATTTTATTATTTTAAATATATGTCAAATTGTTCAATATATTAAAATGATACAAAGTTCTTTATTGTTTTATAATTTTCAAAATAGTTAAAGTTTTTATTTTTAATGTACTGTTCTTAATTCAAATAATGGTTGTGTGCAACAATGAGGTAAGATGATCAGTATTTATATTTTACACAGATAAGAACTGAAGAAATTAAGCATCACAGAGGGCAAGTGATTTTTCTTCTTTGTATGCTAAGATTCCTATGTTGCATAGTTAGTAAATTGCTTTTTTTCTCCTTGTATAATTTTATATATATCTTCATATGCATATGCATACACTTGGTGTTATAATTGCAGTTGGTACAATTGGAACTATTGTGGCGCAGCGGTAGGGTGTTTGCCTTGCATGTAACTTGTAAAAATGGGTTTATTGAAATATAAAGGGATTAAAGACCTTGATATTAGATCTGAAACCATAAAGTACTTAGAGTCAAAAAAAAATCCCTCCATGACATTGAGACTAAAGGCAACTTCAAGGAGGAAATGCCACTGTCCAAGCAAGTGGTAGCAAAGATAAATAAATGGGAGTACATTTATGATTTCTGAGTGCATAGCCAGAAGTAATACCCCCTGAGCATCACCAGGGCCCAAAAATGAAGAAGAAGAAGAAGAAGAAGAAGAAGAAGAAGAAGAAGAAGAAGAAGAAGAAGAAGAAGAAGAAGAAGAAGAAGAAGAAGAAGAAGAAGAAGAAGGAGGAGGACGAGGACGAGGAGGACGAGGACGAGGAGGAAGAAGAAGAAGAAGAAGAAGAAGAAGAAGAAGAAGAAGAAGAAGAAGAAGAAGAAGAAGAAGAAGAAGAAGAAGAAGGAAGAGGAGGAGGGAGGAGGGGTGAGGAGGAGGAGGAGGAGAGGAAGGAAGAGGAGGAGGAGGAGAAGAAGAAGAAGAAGAAGAAGAAGAAGAAGAAGAAGAAGAAGAAGAAGAAGAAGAAGAAGAAGAAGAAGAAGAAGAAGAAGAAGAAGGAGAAGGAGAAGAAGAAGAAGAAGAAGAAGAAGAAGAAGAAGAAGAAGGAAGAAGAAGGAGGAGGACGAGGAAGAAGGAGGAGGACGAGGAAGAAGAAGAGAAGAAGAAGGAAGAGGAGGAGGAGGAGGAAGAGGAAGAAGAAGAAGAAGAAGAAGAAGAAGGAAGAGGAGGAGGGAGGAGGGGTGAGGAGGAGGAGGAGAGGAGGGAAGAGGAGGAAGAGGAGGAGGAGGAGAAGAAGAAGAAGAAGAAGAAGAAGAAGAAGAAGAAGAAGAAGAAGAAGAAGAAGAAGAAGAAGAAGAAGAAATAGTCTCCTCAAAAACAGTAATATAATATATTTTGTATATGTATATTTATATATTATTTCTATTTGGAAATTTCATGACTGGAAACACTTATATCCAATTCTAATATTTGTTTGGATAATTTTTTAATAGAATATCTTAGGTGTAGGCCCGGAGAGATAGCATTGTCTTGCATGCAGAAGGAATATCTTGGGTGTGTTTTAAGAAATCAATTGTAAAAATAATTACAGTATATTATTTGTTTTGATCTCTATTAATTTCTCAGTTCATATGGATTATAATAGCTTTCCATTTCACTGTTGTCACTTCTATCATCTATATAGATTTAACAATTCAACAGAGAGAAAATACTTATAGCTTCGGTTGTACATTCCAGCAATGAAGCTTAAAGACATTCTTGCAATAATAATTTTCAGACACAATAGAGAAAAGAGCTGGAAGTTCCAGCTCACCTCAGGAAGCTCACCACAAAGAGTGATGAGTTTAGTTAGATAAATAACTACATTTTGAACTGTCCTAATAATGAGAATGTATGAGGGAAATTGAGAGCCTGTTTAGAGTACAGGCGGGGGTCGGGTGGGGAAGAGGGAGACTTGGGACATTGGTGATGGGAATGTTGCACAGGTGATGGGTGGTGTTCTTTATATGACTGAAACCCAAACACAATCATGTATGTAATCAAGGTGTTTAAATAAAAAAAAAGAAGTTTCCAATAAGCTCTCCCAATGTGAGGAGTATGGTAAATGTTAGCTACATTATCCATATTTTACAACTTAAAGTCCAGCGTTTTTGATAGTTAAATAGGAGCAAGTGGTTATAATTTAAGATTCAATTATATGTTTTATCTAGAGATGATATGTCACCCAGCAAAAATGCTGATCCTTTTTCACTGTAAATTTGAAACCAAAAGCAATACATTATATGAAGGAACCTTATCTTCTGATCCTATATACCTCATTTACAACTGAGAATTAGAAAATGTCACAAACATAGCTGAGCCAGGCTAATATCTAGGTCCTCTCTCTTAAAACTCAAGAGGACTGGGTCCAATATACCACTTACCCCCTCAGGGAGCTGCTTCCTGAGGGACACTGCTTCCTGAGAATAAAGTAGATTAAATTCACATTTGGCTACTAATCATTTTCTCAGCAGTTCTGTGGTATTTCATTAACTGCTGCATGTAACACTCTGGCCTTTCACCTGTATTAACTTGAGCTCATTAAACCTGAAGCCAGTAATAAATAGGACAGAACTAATACAGATATTTTTCATGATATGTATTCAGCATTTTTAATGGCGTCTACTATGCAAAACATATTTCCCTTCACTGTTTATGGGATGAGAAAGACAAGAGCCATAAATTTCAAGGAGTGGAGTTTTTATATAGCATGTCTCATTTATACTCATCAAACTATATTAAATACTTATGATATTCTAAGCTTCTTTGGATTACAAGAATATGAGTGGGGCCAGTGAGGTGGTGCTAGAGGTAAGATGTCTGCCTTGCAAGCGCTAGCCAAGGAAGGACCGTGGTTCGATCCCCCAGTGTCCCATATGGTCCCCCCAAGCCAGGGGCAATTTCTGAGCACTTAGCCAGGAGTAACCCCTGAGCATCAAACAGGTGTGGCCCGAAAAATCAAGACAAAACAAAAAAATAAGAGTGAGAGTGTAGTGCATGGTTTGTTACCTGGTTGACTAGTATTTAAATACACATATTTAATATAGATATTAAATGGAACATGCTAATCAGCTAATCAATACTCAGACTTCATTTTTTCTTATCTGTACATGGGTCAAGAATAAAAAGCATTTCATAGGGCTACAATGAAGAAGAGCTAATGTACTTTTGTGCTTTGCAGGAGACATGGTATTTAACAGTTTTCATATAAAGAACTTATTTTGCTACAGGAAATGATAATAATGTAATCCTTCCCTGATAGGTTTAATTATCACCTCTCAATATAGATATTTTTGATAAAGTTTATTTTCTTCAGCTTTTTCTCCCCCTACTTCATCAATTTTATCTTTGCAACAGTACACAACTATGGGTTCTCCAGAGTGCAAGGAAAGTAGAATTTATCCATTAACCTTCTCTCAGTTTCCACCATTTTGACGATAAAGCACCCCTTATATGGCTTGCAGACCAATACAACAAATTTCTGGGAGATTTTGAAAGCATATGTGGGTTTTTGCCCAATTATTAGCTACAGAGAGGTGAGACAAAAGTTTAAGCTCCAAAAGTAATATTATCATGAGTTTTTGTTTTTGTTTTTTGTTTTGTTTTGTTTTGGGGGTCACACCCAGTGACACTCAGAGGTTACTCCCAGCTATGCACTCAGAAATCGCTCCTGGCTTGGGGGACTATATGGGACACCAAGGTCCATCTTGGGTCAGCCATGTTCAAGGCAATGGCCCTACTGCTGCGCCATCACTCCAGCCCCTAAAATTATCATGTTTTTAAACAAGAGTCTCTTCATATTTGTGGTAGATAAAGTAGACTGATTATCTTGTACTGTTGGTGTAAGAAGAGAAATTAGGTATTGATCTTTTCCAGAATATTGAGGTATCCATTTTAAAAAATCAAATAGGTCAGAGTGACAGTACAGCAGGTAGAGAGCTTACTTTTTATGTGGCCTACCTGGGTTCAATTCTTAGCACCATATAGATCATCTGTTGTTTTTTCATTCTTGCTATTTTGAAATGACTCTTCAAGCATACTGTGTACATTTCTTCTTACTTGATAATAGGAGTGTGAAGTCACTTGCCTTGCTCAATATTTACCCTGGTTTGATTCACTGCAACACATATTCTTTTATGAGCATTGTCAGGAATAATCCCTGAGCTCAACACCAAGAGTAGACCCTACCAGTGTTGAGTATGGCCCCCAAAACAAAATGATCATAGAAAATAAATGTAATCTTTCTGCCACATTCACATCTTGAACATACCGTATAACATTTATTCTTGCCACAAACATCATCCCTTTCTGCTAAACTAGGAAAATAATTATCTATTTTCTAGTATCTACTTACATCAACAGAAAAAGTATCAATATTTTGCCTATACTTAAATCACAGCATAGAATTTTTAACGTTATTCAGCACTCTCTTCCCAGAACACTTCCTGTATTTGGATCACTTAAGAATGAGCTCATTGGGGCTGGAGAGATAGCATGGAGGTAAGGCATTTGCCTTTCATGCAGAAAAGGACGGTGGTTCAAATCCCAGCATCCCATATGGTCCCCTGTACCTGCCAGGGGCGATTTTCTAAGCATGGAGCCAGGAGTAACCCCTGAGTGCTGCCAGGTGTGACCCAAAAAAAACAAAAGAAAAAAAAATGAGTTTATCTTGTAGTTCCCTAACTTTTAATCTCAATCCTGGGTAGGTCCCATGCAAGGCTATTTTTTGTTTTGTTTTGTTTTTGTTTTTGTTATAAAGTCTTTACAAATCTCTTGTTAGAGATTTAGTTAGATTTAGTTGTTCACAGGATCTTGCTTATATCACAGTGTTCACATCTTTCTTTACTTATCCAATCCTTCTTTTTTAATCTTAATTTCCTTAATCACCAAATGTAACCAGATGACGACTGAGATCATTCAGTTCTATGCTTCTGTAGATTACTACAAAAATATCTGATGATTTGTGTTTTCTATATCTCTTTTGGCCAGAAATTACTAATTCTGAATCCCCCTGAAATCTTACATTACAAATACAATATTACTTTCTATTCTTTGATCTATGTTGTCATCCCAACCATGAAACCCAACTGATCTCCTTGATTTTCTTCTGTTTATTTTTCAAAGTCATGTGAATGTGTGGAAAATTTTAAACTTTGGAAACCAAGAGGATCTGGATTATAATAACATGAACAGTTTAAAATGACAGATTTACATTTCTGCTTTAAAAAATCCTTCAGCCATTAGACTACCAGACTCAGTTCATTTTCTATTGCTTGTTCTTTCCATTGACTTTCCTCTTCCCACTTCTCTGTTCTCCCTATGCTTCACAATTCTTTTGCATAGTTAGTAGACCATTTCTTTTCTTTGTTTCATTAGCAATAGGTTGCTCACTTGAAGCTTAAGATATTGCTTTAAATTTTACTGCATTGGGGGCTAGAGATAGTAGAGTACTTAGGATATATGCCTGACACGCTCCTGACCAAGGTTGAATTCCTGCCACAACATGGATTCCAGAGAATCACTCAGTGGGCCTTGCATTGATATATCCATCACTGCAGGGCTCAAACAGGATTGCATCCTTTACTCCTCCTCTTCACTTGAAATTTTGATGAGTCCTCTGGAATTCCTAGAACGTGAGGAACCTTCCCCAGCAAAAAATATTGCTTGAATAATAAAATTGTTTTCTCTTAAAAAAGAATGTGATTGCCCTGGTGAAGGGGGGTGTTCTTTACATGACTGAAACCCAACCATAATCATGTTTGTAAACAAGGTGTTTAAATAAAGATATTTTAAAAAAGAATGTTATTTATGTGATAGATATATCATTCCAATTTAAAATGATACTTTTCATGCTAGTTTGATTCCTTTGGACATGAGTGAGTCTTCCACAGGAGGCCATAGCTGACTTAAAAAAACTGGTTATTTTCATGATGTTAGCACCTATTCAAATTGTGACATATAGAAAGACCTTCATCTTTTGTGGTATTCCTTCATGTTAGGTTTTCTTCTCCTGACTGACAGTTTTCTCAACATATGTTCTAACTTTGACACTTCATAGCACAATGTGTTCCCTTTCACAAAGGAAATGCCACAAGTGTTGTATTATATGAAACATAAGACAAAAAACTTATTGGTTTGTTGGCTCCTTGTCACTTTCTCTCTAGTGTCACTCTTCTCCTTCTGGTGTTCTTTCACCTGAAGGATTTTCTTCCCCTTTCCTGATCTTCACACTCCCTCTTGTACTACTTGCCAAGTACCTTCATTTCACAATTTAGTTAAGCTATCATGTTGTCCAAAAGCGTTTAGCCTAAATCACATACATCCTAACACACTCTACTTACTTTCTATGTTCTCTCTGCCAAAGCCTTGACCTCAGGGTACTACAAATGTTATTAGCTAAAGGCTTTCTAAAAGGTCACATATTGCCCATTAGACATAAATTACAAACTTATGCTCTCAATACAGTTTTTATTAATTTATGAATCAGTTATATGAATTTAACTTTAAGCATTCAAAATTTTTAAATAAATTGTTTTACTGAAAATACTAATTTAAAATTGTCTGCCATTCAAATAGCAGAATTTATGAAAAACTTTAGATATTGTCATCCAATTCTTTTTTCTTGAAGTTGGTGTGGAAAATGAGTACTTTTTAAGTCCTAGATCAAAACGCTGTCTTTGACTGTAAGTTGCAAAAATAGAGGTATGACCTAAATATGTGATAGGTAGTGCAATAAATGCAGAGATCAAAATATGTCCAGAGTACTCTAGAATATTGTCTGGGTCTCCTAATAATGAGAGGTGATCAATAAAAGCAGTTACTTATATCTTGTAAGCACCAAACCTGAGACTAAAGTATCAAATACTCAGATGCCAGATGAAAGAGGCAAGGAGGAGCATTCCACACGAGGAAATGCATGAGCAAACTTAGAGAAATACATAGCATGAGACACAATGCAATATAAGCGTTTAAGTCTTGTGAGAATAAATTGGCAGACATGCACTTTCCAAGCCTTATTCTATTTAATGCTCAGACCAACATCGTGAGTTAGATAGTGTTATTCGCATTTCATTGATAAGAAAAATTAGCAGCAGAATGGTTTAGTAATTGGTTCATAGTCACACAGCTAATGAGTATAAAACTGATTTTAATGCAAATTTGACTTCTAAATCTGTACACTAACCACTCAGCAAATGTTGGCTTACTACTTTCACTGTGAGCATCAAATAATACTGCTTTTGGTTGATAGCGATGTAGGCTTGATTTTTCTTTTGATCAGCAGTGATATGCTTACATTTGAAAGTTAAAATTGATAAACTTCAATAACCACACCGAAACAATAAATTGGCAAAAACTAGATAAATAAATAAAAAAAACTTTTTCAAAGTTCTTGTCTCCATTCATATTTATTTTTTTCTTCTTTTCTTTTCTTCCTTTATGTGCTCTGCCATGTTTTTTTAATCTCAAGACCATGGCCTTTATGTGATGCTTATCTTTATTGTTGGAGTGTTCACTGGATGTTTTATTTGACACTTCCTTTTGTACTGTTGTGGTGTTCCACCTCCTTTTTCCCCTTCATCTCTCAAAACTAGGATGAGAGCTTCCAGAAGGACTCCGCCCATTTTTGGCGTATTTGATTTTTTCTCCAGTTTATTACTTTTCTCTTCTTCAAACAAAACCACATAACTTGAACTATCTAGTACTGCCTCCCAACTAGAGTGGGAAATAAGGGAGGTACCAAGACCAAACAGGTTAGGACCACTAAGTAGTTAGCTAGGCACAGAGGGGACCACTTATTCTGGCAGCCCCAGGGTTGAGGGAGGAGGATATGGGAGGTAGGACGGGAACAGAGGTGGAGGGAGGACAATTCGATGATGGGAATTCCCCTGATTTTATGTTAATATGTACCTAAAATATTATTGTCAATGATATGTAGGCCACTATGATAAAAATAAAAATTATATTAAAAATCGATAAACTTTATTAAGTTCAAAGATTTTGGACATCCAAATTCTATGCTTGAAATATTCCACACTTCATAACGTGATAACAAAATATATATGGTCTTTCTTGCCTTGTCTTCTTGTTTCCCACTGTGCAAATTTTATTAAATCAAGAGAAATTACTTAGTGTTACATCAGTGATTAATTATTGCAGGCCAATTAACTCAATGGAAAAAATCCGAGTTTCAAAAACTAAGCCATGGCCAAATAAATTTCAAACAAAAGTCAAGATCAACTGAGAGCAATTATTTGCTCAAAGAACTGAAAGGGAAAAAAAAGAAAAAGGTAACTTTATCCAAACAAAACAGAGACTCTTCAACTCTTGCTACCTTGCAACATGCTGAGTGCACAGTGATTGCAATTAGGGTCTGTGAAATGCACTCAGAGAACCTTTGCTGGCAGTCACTGTGTCCCACATTTTTTATTTTGGTTATACAAAAAGGCCTTCTATGGCCTTCCTAAAGTTGTTAAAGACCAATAAGCTTTGAAAATTTATTTTCCTCACTTCTCTCCTATTCTTGGTCATTTAATTTGGGCTTTCAAAGGAGTTTGGTCTAGCTTGCTTTCATATAATCGCAGTAACCAGATCTATTGACATATAATTTAATCTCACAGTATCCCTTGATGAATAACAAAAAGAATAACAAAAGGAATAACAAAATACAAATAGGGAAAGTTATACATGTAGCATTGTAAATTATTTAACCTTGAATGTAGTACAGGACTCTGATTCCAAGTTAAACATTTGTTATTGTATCTATTGAATAAAAAGCAAGAGATAAACTGTATAATTTAGCCATATAAGAGCATATGTATATTTTGCAATAAAAATTAGTTCTAAATGTTGTAAAATGTACATTCTTTACACCTTTGTATGCAAATTTTACTCTGACTATATGCAAGTATATATGGGTGTGGTATATATTATACTCAGTATAAACATAAGAAATTTCGTTTAAATTAATATCTTGAATATAAAAGTAATCCGTTATATTTTTATTATTGTTACCTATTAGATAAGAAAGAAAAATCAAGAAAAACAGTTGATCCATTAGAATACTGTAGGCTAATGCTATTCACCAATTTGCTGCCACCCTCATAAAAATTATGCAATTTAAGTTGGAGGATATAAGTACTAACTTCTATTAGAAACAAGAACACTTTTCTAATTCATAATATGCTCGATTACCTTTAGATTGATCCTCCATGAATAAATTCTAATCCAGATAGACTTCTTTACCTTAAAGCTTTGCTGGCTTAAGGTATCATTGTTGATTCATTATACTGCCACTTTTCTATCGGCAATGTAATACTTTTTATATCTGGATGGAGACAGTTTTAATGTGAGATACTGTTATCTTTAAATTAGTAGGATTTAGCTTTTCTGGGGAGAGCAAATTCATCAATGATGAATCCCTGGAGAAAGTATTGAAATAAAAATTCCACTCTTCCTGAGCTTTGTTCAGTTCATCAGTTATAAAACAGCTTTTGATAGGCCTAAGAACTTTTTCCTTTGTTTAAAAAATATAGCACGATGCTCAAAACCTTTCACTTTGAGTTACCGCAGGCTACAACTTTTGTGAGAAAATAATGAATGAAGAGGAAAAACTCCTGCTTCTTGTTCTGTCAGGCCCTGCTGCTTCTCCTCCTGCAGTAGCAAATCAATTAACTATATGTTCAGATAGAGATTCGAACTAAATGCTTTATTAATCATCGCTGATTATGTACATTCACTGTGGCCAACCATGCATGAATATGCATTATTTTTAGTTTTGTTTTGCCTTTTTTTTGTAGGGAAGATACAAATACAAGCATAAACCTAAGTGTTGTATGCAGGAGGACATCCTTTGGTACAATGCATAATTGAGCTTTTGCACTTTCAGATGACTTTTTAATGTTCCGTTTCCTGATATTTTAAATATATGTTAATATATACAACATTTTTTAAAGACACATAACTTTCTAACATGAAAGCAAATTGATGGTGGCAGTTGATGGTGAGTTAGAAGCTAGCTGATTTTAGGCCTCTTGCCTCTAGCACTTAACAGTAATATTACAAACAAGTAGACCTTATTTGATTTGGAAGTGAGCAGTAGAAGGTTCAGACAACAATAGTAGATAATGTACATATGCAGTTTTAACTAAAAGAAAAATTAGACTACAGTTTCCTTTATAAAATTGATTCTTCTATCTATACACAAAATTCTATATGAATCATATTAAAATGAGGACCTTTACTTACAACAAACTTAAAGATGAGTACATTATAATTAGAATACTGTTAGCTATGGAATGAATGCTTCCACAAGAAATGTGGAAAAATTATTGCAAAAGCAATATGGAAAAACATAAAACCATTATGTGTTTATTTAAGCCACATACTATCTATTACCCAGAAATTTCTCTCCCTCCTCTTCTTCTCCTTTCCTCTTTCTCTCATTACTATTAACCACCATTGGAATAATTTGAAATTATTGTAGTTTTTGCTTAACAACAATGTTCCCAAATCTTTCTCTCCACTTTTTGATGATGTGGAAATAATATATACTTTCAGTAGAAACTTTAGATTTCATAATTTTGATTATTTTTTATCTAACAAAATATAATTCAGTATTTGCTTGTAAAGCTGGGCAGCAGCAGTAAGACTGGCTTCCCATCAACCCATAATCAAGAAAGAAAATAGCTGTTGTATTGCAGGTGCTACTTTCATACAGTATTCAATAAAATGCACAGCACTGTATTACAAAATAGGCTTTGTTTTAGTTCAGTCTTATTTGGCCTACTTATCCCTTCCCAGAAATAAATTTACTCAGTGCCTTTCCCCATCTATGTTATTTAAGTGAACAACAAAAAGTACTTCCCCAATTATTCCAGTGCCTGAGGTGGTGGGTGGATGTGGGCTGTGACAGATCACTCGTTCTGGGAAACACTGCTAGGTAATTGTGCCCCACATGGGACCAACATAAGTTGTACCAGACACGTTTAGGGTAAGCTCCACTATCTATGTTTTTTCATAGATCTGGTGAATAAAATGCATTTTAACATATATTTTCACCTTACAATGGGTATATCAGGGCCTTGTATCAGAATAGGAGTCAGAATTGCTTATTGGATTATGTTTTTCTCTTTTTGCATGAAGAATGGTGTAAATAGGGAAAAATTATCCAGCCTTTGTGTAAAACAACATAGTTTTTTTTTTTATTCCAAATAAATGTTCCACAATCTTTATTACATTTTTAGGAAGAATTTGGTGGTGCTAAGATTAAAGATATGATTCAGAAAACAGAATAGTGGTTCAGTTTTTCACATAACTGGCTGCCTTGACTTATCTGAAAAAAAAAATCAGAGGTCATGTATTTCAACACTTTGCCATGTTTGGTCATTTTCAAGAATATATTAGGATTTAGAGATCCTTGATATAGAAGAGAAGTATCTTCTATAGAAGCGCATTGTATTCTGACAGAATTCCGTTTTGTGAACATGCATTCGCTACCTCATGAAGTGTAAATAGAATCCCAGGGGCATTTTTTTTGGCATCAAATGTAATCCCTAACACTTTTCCTGCTTCAGGAAATAGTCATTTCATAAAATAATGTCAAACCAGCATTATTTTTCTATGATGTGAAATATATGTGTATGCAAAGTATTGACAATTTTGTTTAATATTAATTTTTAACAAGATCACCACAATGCAGTATACTTTTATGCATAATTTTAGACTATTAATGTATTAAATATAGCAATTCAGGAAAACATCAAGGTATAGATATTAAGTATATAGTCTGGTTTAGTTGTATGTAAATAAATCTGGCATTCATAGCATTGTTTCCATTGGCTTGACTTGTTGACATAATTGCAGTAAATTGATAATGAGAGAAACAACCTTAGCTGTTTCCTCAGAAATATGTTCTGCTAATATAAATTTGAAATTACTGATGACTTAATTGGAACTTATTTTAAGTTTAGCTTAAGTACCCCCACTGACATATCTAAAGAACCAGAAAACTTATTTTTCTGGAGGGCATTATGCAACCCAGCAAGTAGAGGCCAGTATTTTGAAACAAGCGTGATTTTTTTTTTACCAAAGTATTTGCTAGGTCAGAGGTCAGGATGACCTTGAAGAGCTGTATTTTTCCAAACCTCCATCAGCTACATAAATGGATTTTATTCTGTAAGAAAGACAGAGGGTGTTTTTGCAGTCCTAGAAAAGAAAAGAGACAGCAATTCCAAGTTACAGGCAGACACAGGACATTAGGAATTCAGTGGTTGGTGTCTATCATCAACTGTACATGTCAGGAAAAGTGAAGATCAAAGGTTCTAGAAGAAAAGGACAAAATAAAGAGTATATATTTAAGATAATGAATAGTATGAGGGCATTTTTGTATTAACTTGAAATCACTTAGCATTTTTTTTCATGAAACAGATATCTGTCTAAATAAACTTTATAAAGTACAATTGAATAACCTTGAAATTTAGAGCCCTATGATGAGATTTTTGAATACTTGATGGAGTTTGGTTAAGCACGGTGATATTTTCTTGGACTTCTATTGGTATTTTTGTGTTTTTCATGCAAAATAAAATTTATTTTCTATACAAAGAAATCAATATTTTTACCATTTTCTTTTTCAGCTATTCTAGTAAATTGCAATCAACATTACTTACACTTTTTAAAGATATGTAGTAAGAATTTGAGCACAATAAAATAGAAATAGACAAGAACTTTGGGAAAGTACCTTTACTATTGACAAAAAAACATTTTTCAGGGTCTATAGCTGAATCTATGTCGTGCTAAAAACTTGATGAAAAGGAAAAACGCATCAATAAGTTTCAACTCTACACAAATCAAGCAAATGGTCTAATCACTATTGTTTTAAGTGAATGAGTTGTTTTACCATTATTAATTATGTTCTATTTCAACAAATATTTTAATTAACATTTGTATATTAATGCATTTATATATAATAATAGTGCTCTTATAATCTTCTAAATGACTTAAAGAATCTGATACCTAGACTAGTGGTCCAGAATGAATTAGGCTTTGTTACAGTACATGAACCAATCTCAAGACATTTTTGTTGATAATATTTATGGATTTATATTGTCAAATTTTTCTCTTCTCTGATCTAACCTATCTTATTTGTGTGCTTTCCTTTTAGAAACTGCCGAGTTTTGGACCTTATCTTGAGCAGCGCAAAAAAGTCATAGCAGAGAACAAGATTAAATTGAAAGAAAAAAATGCAGCTTTGCCACCATTCGTGAGAAACCATTTTATCCCCAAAAAGCCAATTCCTGCTATCAAGGTAAATATTAAACTGAATATAAATTTAAAAGTCTGTTTTATTATTTAAATGCACAACATAACTCGAATGTTTGTATATTTAAAGATATTGTTTATTTTGTTTCAAATATATACTGAAAACTGGAGACTGGAGTAATAGTACAGCAGATAGGTTATTTGTCTTGTATCCCTTGACCATAAGAGGTGCCTGGCTTCAAACTATGGCAAGCCAAATGCTGCTCTGAGCCTTCTAGGAGTGAGTTCAGAGCCAGGAGTAACCTCTGTGCTTCACTGGTATGGTCCAAATATTAGTACCTATTGTGACTAAATTTTTTTCTATATATGGTGTGTGTGTGTGTGTGTGTGTGTGTGTGTGTGTGTGTGTGTTTGGGCAGGAGAAGGGCAAACTGGTGGCACTCAGGGGTTATTCCATGCTCACTGCTCAGAAATTATGCCTAACAAGCTCAGGGAAACTTCTGGGATGTTGGATTCAAACCTGGTTTGCCGCGTACAAAGCAAACACTCTACCAGCTATGCTATCACTCCAACCTCTGGTTCATCCATTTTTTAATTAAATAAATAATTTTTATTTTTGACCAAAGTAAAATTACAAGTCTTTCACAGTAATATTTTAGGTTCATCATTTTTTAAATGTTTTCTACATTTTAGAATATAAGAGAGCAAGTATGCATTAGATGGGAATTTTTGTATTTAACATGCCTGGAATTCTTTGTCTTTGAGATGAATTCTTTTTCTTCTCATAGAAAATTTAAAAAGGTTTTATTTTAAAATTAAATCTAAGTGATATAGAATATTAAATAATCAACATGGAACAACAATATCAGCATGTGATACCATATATTTTGGATCAACTTTCTCCAGTTTGGCTTCTGAAAAGTCTCCCGGGAGATCATTTTATGGATCATAGCAAAAATCTGGGCCTCCATTCTCTCTGGTCTTGCCATCACCCAATGTAGTTTTTAATGACAGACTCAATCTATTCCATTGACTAATAATATTCTCACATTTTTATTTTCTTTTTCAAGCATAAGCTAAAATCTTGCTCCTACGAGGTTTTTGGTGAACTTCCTTCTGGTCATCTAGTAGACTATTAAAAATCTGTTTTATAAATGAGAGTGAAAAATGTGCCTTATGCTAAAAAAAATAGTTTTTAGTCTTTTTGTTTGTTTGTTTTTCTTTTTGGGGTCACATTCAGTGGCACTCAGGGGTTATGCTTGACTCTGCACTCAGAAATCGCTCCTGGCTCAGGGGACCATATTGGATGCCTGGGATCAAACCTGTTTTTATCCTGGGTCAGCTTTTCTGTAACAAAATACAAAAGTGATTTTATTCTAGAATGAAATATGAAAATGGTTACGTATAAATTGCAGTAGCACTATAGTGCCCTAATATTAAAATGGACACTTAACCAAAATACTAGCCTCTGTAATCTCCTGGGCTATGCCCTTTAAATTATGTATTTGCCACAAAAGTTTTTGAACTGAACACTGATTGAAAATAGGAGGCCAGGGCCTACAACTTTCATGGCCTTCCATATGCTTCATGTTTGGGTATGATTAATATATGATTTGTAATTAAGTGGAAATGTTTATAGCACTTTTTCCTTAATTAGAATTAAGTGTAAGATCTCCATTTTTTCAAATGTATAAAAATTTTAAAGAAATACGTTATTTATATTTGAAATTATAAAGTGTCAGGCAATAATAAAAGTATTCTGACCTTTTCTCAATTTTATTTTACTTCAGGAAATATATTGATAACCTAGAAGTAAAACAACTGTTAACAAATAAAAGCCAAATGTAATTGAATTAAAGCTATTCAATCACTAGGCCGAATAAAATATTCAGCTCAATAGCGTTAAGTAAGACACAGAAATGCCAAGTCAGGAAATTGAACACTTTTAGAATATCAAGGATTTAAAATTTTACATGTTGTATTTCCATTCTATGTTGATCCCCCTTTAGATGTCTCTAATGAAACATTCTAAGTATTACATGCTACATAAACAAGCCTCCTGATGCCATAGATGACATCTTTCTAACACTAAGACCAAAGAGTACCAACACATTAAAAGAACTATTATGGTTAATTTTCTTTTTTGCCAGTGTTCCATACTATTAATATTTTGAGAAAGAAAGTATACCTTGTCATAAAGCATTCTGGTACCTGATATGTTGGGGAATTGTGGTGGTAGTGGGGAGAAATCATTTTCTATGATTATAAGTGTAACTACTCCTTTTAATAATTTGGAATTATATTTGTTATACAGATAGTTCCTTCCTTCATCTTCCTTTCTAAAAGGCTTCTGTTGAGTGGAGAAAAACAGGAGTCTGAGAAAGAAGGTTCAAATGTCTATTATTGTCTCTAGAACTATTTTAATATTTTGCTATCTTGGCTTCAGTATCATACATAGAGATATGTAATATAGTGATATAGATGGAGATATACGACATATATTTATGATATATAGATGGAGATATATGATTGTACTTTTAATTAAAGATGTTATCCTCTAAATACACTTTCACTCATATTTAACTATGATACATCATTTTCCAAAGATTTTCAGATTATTTCTCTAAAAGTAGCCATCTCCTAGAGTTTAAGTGCTTACACTTAACTATAACATAAAGGGTTATTTGCACTATAATATTAGTTACAGTTAGTTATATCAGGTATAGTTATTCCTAAATAGAAAATATAAATCATCATATAATTTACATGTTTTTATTTTAATGTGGTCAGTCTACTTCTTAAGTAATAATTTAATGAAAAATGTGATGAATTTCATTATTTACTTTATATTCAAATTTTTCAACCTCTCAAAATATATTAAAAATTTTCAAAGGTTAATTCAGCTAGAAGAATTTTCTGGGGAGGCCGCACTTGGGGGGTGTTCAGGGGTCACTCTTGCCTCTACTCTCAAAAATCACTTCTGGCAGGACCATATGAGATGCTGGGAATTGAACCCAGGCAAACACCTTACCACTGTGCCATCGCTCTGGCCCCTCAGGTAGAAGAATCAGGCTTGGTTATTATAAGTGTAGTCAACTTTTGTAAGAAAATATTCTGTCTCAGGGGCCAATTGATAATTTGCTGGTAGGGAATTTGCCTTGCATGTGGCCTACTTGGGTTCAATTTTTGGCTTACATATGGTCCTGTGAGCACAAGCAGGAGAAATTCTTGAGTACAATATAAAGAATGTAAGCCCTAAGCACATTTAGATTTGGCATTAAGCAATCAATAAATCAATTATTATGCTTATTGTTAAGAATTTTTTATTTACAAATAATGAGCCTGAGAGACAGCTCACTGAACTATATAGTGCAAATCTCCAACACCATACATAGTTCCCCAAGAACCAATGAGAATACCCTATCACAGACCTATAAATAGTTCCTGAACACCACCATGTATGTCCTCAAAACAAGAAAGTAAATTAAACAAACAAACAAACAAAAAAATATATATATATAAATAAAAACCTCCAAAGAAGTACAGACAATAAATTAAATCATCATGAATAAAAAGCAGGATATGGAGCCAGGGAGATAACACAGTGGTAGGGCATTTGCCTTGCAAGCAGCCGACCCAGAACCAAAGGTGGTTTGAATCCCGGCATCCCATATGGTTCCCTGTGTCTGCCAGGAGCGATTCTGAGCAGATAGCCACGAATAACCCCTGATTACCGCCAGGTGTGCTCCCTCCCCCCCCTCAAAAAAAAAACATAAAACAAAAACATAACAAAGAAGTAGGATATATTTTATGATTTACTACTATTGTTTTCCAGTTGCATTTAATAAAGCTGAGGTTTGTTTTTTGTGTGTGTTATTTTACTAAGTAGTCAGGGGAAATAATGAAAATGAAACCCTTTACTAAGTTTCTAAGATTTTAGTAAAATATGCTTAAATAATTAATATGTATTCCGTACATTGGAATGGAAGTACTTAGCCACATGCTCATAGTTCATGATTTTTAGTCATTGCACAAATTTGCTTCAGTTAACTAATTTATCAAATGAAAATTAATGGCTAGTAAAATTGGCCTAGTAAGGTCATTAATAAATACTATGTAAAATGCTTTTAGCATGGTACCTATACCAAATATATATTAAAGGTTAAAGTGATCTTTTATTTCCATTTTCTCCAATAAACAAAAAAAATGCAATTAGAAAGAAACACTGGTTGGATGTTTCAGATATATTTCGTTATTGGCTGCAGTCATAGTGGGTTTTTTTCCCCTTTCTTTTGTTTGGAATTTCTCAAGAGTTGCTCAGGAGGTGAGTGGTTTTATTGATGAATTTTAGTAAATCCTGGTGATGGCTAAATGAGTCTTAGGATACTGTACTGTTCAGATACTATGGTAGTGGAGCTTTACCCATGTTACTATAAAAGTGAGCAGCATGGCAGTGATTATGAAATCTTAGGGTCATACTCAGCCAGTAATATTTGGGGTGACCATAGTTTCAAAGATGGAATCCAAGTCTAGTGCATACTAAACAAGAAACTTTACTGCCATACTATATGCAAGCCCCTGTTTTTTAAATCTTTGTTGCATATCTACCACTAGATAAGTAATGTGTCAGGAACTAGAACTCTTCTATACAAAAAGTAAAAATCAAAACTATCTGTCCTTATGAAGAGAGGAATCAGAATAAGTGGGGAACAGGGGCAACAAGTCTTTTAAAAGAGACATATTAAGCAAATAAAGTATATTTGTAAAATAGAAGTGTTTTCTTAGGTATAAGATATATGGCTCTCTTTCATATAAGAGCTGATTAAGAGATCAAGGAAGGCTTCTCTATGTAAGTGCATGTACGGAGACCAATAATGAGGCAGTGGTTATAGGATGAGAGAAAAATTCATGTTCTTGATAATCAATAATGTGGCCTGGTTTGAATAAGAGATCATGTGTATGCTGATAGAGGCAGATAGTACTTTGACAAATACTTGGCACTTTTTTCTAAAACTTAAATATTCTCATTATGTACTGATACTTAAATAATTGACAATAGGGTACAAAAATAATTAAATTTTTGATGATCTTACAGCTATGTTGCAGGAAAAAAAGGACAATAGATCATGGTGTGTTCTCAATTTTTTAAGTTTAAATTATTTTTTTAGTTTGGGATAAAAAGAAACTTAGACTTGAGAATAAACAAATGAACTCAAAGAAAGTTTGGATCTATGTGACAAGATATAAAGGAAAAAAAAAATGGAGCCGGAGTGGTGGTGCAAGCAGTAAGGTGTCTGCCTTGCGCACGCTAGCCTAGGATGGATGGCATTCGATCCCCGGCATCCCATATGGTTCCCAACCCAAGACCAATTTCTGAGCACATAGCCGGGAGTCACCTCTGTGCATCACCAGGTGTGCCCCCCCCAAAAAAATAAACAACTAACAAATAAATAATTACTGCATGTTGACTACCTACTTTGTGCTAAACACAGGATAGAAGATTTGGTGGATTTTCTTATATCATTCTTGTTAGACTAACAAACTCTAACAGTGTAGACAGTCCTGGGGCAACAAATGAGATGTATTTAATGAAACAGAATAATAAGTAGAATATCAGGAATTGGAGAATACAAAAAATGGGGATTTCTTAGAAATGAAGAAGCAGTCTTGCAGCAGAGTTCTGTTCACTTTGGCAGCAACATCCTGAACTATGTTTCATTCTTTCCTTCACATGTAACCACTGAGATTCTTGCCATCCCTTTGCAAAACTTGATCATATTTACCTGTGATGTGTTCCTCATTCATCTAGCAATTATGAATGTACCCCATTAAATTTTAGTCCTAATTTCATCACTAGTAACATGGTAGTTAGCAGAATGAAACTCACTAGCACTTTATATGGAGACAAAAATAAACAAATAAACAAGGGAACATATACTCTATAGATGTCCTAAATGCTGGGAAATACAGCACATTTTGGAAAATAGAAAATACTGTAAAACTTGGTCTGTAAGTGTCTTTTCAACTAAATAACGTTTTAGCAAATACATTTTTTTTATAAAATGAGAGATTAAAGGGTGACCGGAGAGATAGCATGGAGGTAAGGCGTTTGCCTTGCATAAAGAAGGTCGGAGGTTCGAATCCCGGCATCCCATATGGTCCCCCGAGCCTGCCAAGGAGTGATTTCTGAGCATAAAAGCTAGAAGTAACTCCCAAGTGCTGCGGGGTGTAACCCAAAACCCAACCCCCCCAACAAAGGAGAAAGATGAAAGGATGTGAATATCTGGAAAGAGAATATTTCATTCGAAATAAAGAGAATGTGAAAAGACCCAGAAATAAGAAAGTCTTTGGCAAGAAACCATTGAGTTTTGAGTTGAAAGTTTTGAAAAGAAAGACTGTCAGGATACAACTCAATTTTGCAAAAGATCATTTTGAGTATGGTACTAACATGATCTCTGGATGAACAATGGACAGACATAGCAAGGAGACCAGTTAAAAGACTATTGTAATAATACAGGATTAACTTTAGAGGCAGGAAAACAAATACTAGTTAATGTTAGAAGGATTAAACCCCCTTGTTTTGAATAAATTGATGTGTGTAAATTATTGTCTATAGCACAGTGATATTCAAATATAGAAACATGGTTATTGTTGCTTTTCAATGATCCCCTTTTCACTCTGTACATTGTTTCAGATCCCATCTGAATGATGATAATGATGAGTGTGTGTGTGTGTGTGTGTGTGTGTGTGTGTGTTCAGTTGCCATTGAAGTGAATAGTCACATTTCCTTTAATATAATTAATTCCATCTCTGTATATGAATCAAACATCATTTTGGGGATCGCGTTGCTTTTTTATTTCCTAACACACAGCTAGGCACAGTTTTGTCTTTTCTCTGATGTTTTATTAATATTTTCATGTTTTCCCCTATGGTACTGCTTCTGTTCTTGACATATCATTTGTCCTTCCTTTTTTTCCTGGAGGGCCTAAATTACATGTTTGCATGCTTAATATTTTCTCTGTCTACCCATCTGTTTATTTTAGCTTGTTTTCTTTCCTTTTCTCTGCTGGCCTCTTTATAGATTCCCCTGTTCAGTAGTTTAAACTCCATGACACTGTTTTGTTTATTCTCTGAGCTAGCAAAGAATATTATTCCCCATCTGCTAGAAAGGGCCCTAGTGCCCTACAAAGTGAACTAAGTCCCTCTTGTCTGAACAAGTTTTCCAGTCATGCATTCAAGTTTCTAATCGTCCCATCTTCCCTGCTTATAAATGGGGCAATATTATTTCTAAGCAAGCCATGCTCAATAAATCTCATCTTTTGTTCTCTTTCCCTATCAAATAATCTCAGATAAGTTTTACTGGTTTGTTGCTCTAGAGGTAGACAGTTTCACTCTCAGTAGTTCAGTGTTTATTGAGTATTTGCTATGTGACTAGCAGTGTGCTAAGGACTAGATTAGTGTACAAAGACATACAAGATATGTTCGTAGTTTCAGGAATGCTTCCCATCTCAGTGGAAATGTAGCACTAACATACATTTATTATTCACTCAACAGCAACTCAGGAATTGTGCTAGAAACTAGGAATAAAACATGAATATTAAAAGGAAAGAAATCTATCCTTACGGAGCTCATATTCTAACAAGGGAAAAAGACACATGTTAAAAATTATTTACAGTTCAATCAAATATGTACAAAATGCTCTGGGAAAACAGAGGAGTGAAAGGGATTAGTTCTGCCTTTGGTAATTGTGGAAAGCTTCACAGAGTTGGTGATATTTAACATGGAGTTTAATAAATTAGTGTTAATTAAGCAGAGAATTAATAATGAAAGCTAATATTTATAGAGTACTTATGTGGTTTCTGGCACAGTTCTCCGTGATTATGAACTAACTCATTTAATCCTCATAGTAACCCTACCAGGTACCCATATTTTCCTCATTTTACTGATTAATTCATTGATAAACAGAGAGGTTAAATAACTTCACCAAGATCACGCAGCTAGAAAGATATCCAATCAAGACATGTTTCTCAAATCTAGAATTAAAAATTAAGCTATGAATCACTCTTTCTTGCTACTTTACATAAAAGAAAAATAAGGAGAAAAGATAGCTTGTTAAGTAAATAAGTGTTTTCAGTCTAATGTTCATACAATATATAGACTAATAAACAGCTAGGGGACCTTAAATCCAATATATAATATTTGAATCAACTAGATAGTACATCAAACTGGTAAGGTCATTATTTTTCTCTAGGAATTCACAGAAGAACTAATTAAAACCTAATTAATAATAATAAATTAAGAGCTAATAAAGAACTAATAAAGCAATAATGAGGTAATGAATCTAGCTTTCTTCATCATTGAGATGTAAAAGAACACATTATGTAAAAGAGAAAGAGAATGTCCTGATTAAACTGCTAAGAATTTTGCTTAGAGCACTTAGAGTGGTGATTTCCAGTGTAAATACTATGTATAGGCATCCAGGAGAAGCAACTCCTAGGCAGTCAATGTGTTTTCTAGCTTCATCTTGCCTACTTAGAAGCTCAAAGGTGGTCTAAAGGTTCTAACTCTACCCATTGTCTGAGGGTTGTGTGACAACCTCATATCCAATTGACTTTCTCCTTTTTAGTCCTATATCCTAATTTCCATTTCAGAATGGTAACACTGGGCCTATTTATTTCCATGTGATAAATTTGTGTGTTCTGTAAAGGAGACATTAAGAAGTAGAAGGGTATATAGCCAAGCAGGTATAAGAACCAAAGGGGGAAGAACAACATAAAACGAGAACACCTCCTGCAATAATGTTAAAGGTCTCCTTCAATAAAATGAACCAGGACCTTCTGAGAAAAGAACCTGACATATTCCACAGATGTATTTGTACTAGAGAAAAGACACCAAATAGGAGACAGGTCTGTCTCTTCATGGAACGTAACTGATATGTACTAATTTGGCCCAGTTCAATGAGAAAAGCCCTTTATTCCCAGGCAGCTTATAATAGAGACTTGAAAGTCAGCCAAGACTTATAAAGTTCTCTGAATGCTTCCCTCTTCAGTTGATATATATGAGAATGAATTCTCATTCTCTTTATGGAGTAAGGAATGTTTCTGTAATGTCTTTGAATTTCTGGTTAGGAAAATAAATGGTTTAGGGACACTACTGATGTTTTCATCTCTTTTTTTCCTGCTGCTTCTAGTAAGAGATGAACTGTATCTCATAAGGCTGGCAAGACAGTGTTGGCAGGAGACCAGTCATCCTGATCTAGTGGTTTACTATTTCAATTGAATTGTAAGAGGAAGGAGAAAAGTACTTAGATAAAACTGTAAGAACATATTAGATACTATGAAGCATAAAGGGGATGGCACCAAAAGAAAAATAGTGAGCTGGTATCAGAGAAATAGTCTGTGGGACAACAATATTATCCAGTGTCCACAGGCCAATAAAGAGCAAGTAAAATATTATCAAACTCAAGTTTAAATTCATGAACAGAAATTGGTTAAAATTATTTCTGATATCTTCTGGAGGGATATTTTGACATTCAGTTCCTAGCTGAAATATGACAACAGAAGGATAGATATAGTTTGGAATTAATCCGTCTAATCAAAGAGTTGGGGGAGGAGCAGTATGTGTCAAAAAGATATAAAATATTTGGAAAACTACAAACCTGAAGTGTAGAAGAAGCAGCTGCAGGAAAGGAAAAAGAGAGGAAAACAGAAACGCTGTGCTGGGGCTACATCAGACACCTCATAACCAGTTGGTTAATATGGATAGTCAAGAAAGAGCAGCACTGTAAGACTTACAGATATCAAATGAAAATCTCACTTGAGTAAGAAAAACAATCTGACAAATTATTAAACTGCTATGTTTAATATTTAATCTCACAACACAGAATATGATCATTAAAAGGGATTATAATCACAACATAAAATTAGCTAATATATGGGGTTGGGGCGATAGTTTAATGGTAAGGCATTTGCCTTGTGTACGGCTGACCCAGGAAGGACCTCAGTTTGATCCCCGGTGTCCCTTATTGTCCCCCAAACCAGAAGCGATTTCTGAGCACATACCAGGAATAACCCCTGAATGTCACCGGGTGTGAGCAAAAAAAAAAAAAAAAGGTTCATATGAACAAATTCATACGAAGCATATTGATAAGGTGTGATACTTCAGAAATTAGACTGTGTCTCACTTTTTGATCCTAAACTTTATCAAGCAGAAATATTAACTAATATTACTTTTTTTAATGCTTTTTATAGAAGCCCGAGAGACAACACAGCAGTAGGGCATTTGACTTCTGCTTGGCTGACCCAGGATGGACCTGGGTTTGATTCCCAGCATCCAATATGGTCCCCTGAGCTTGCCAGATGTGATTTCTGAGCACAGAGCCAGGTGTAACCCCTGAGAGCCACCGTTGGGTGTGGCCCCCCCCAAAAATGCTTTTTTATAATCTTGGGTCAGAGAGATAGTATAGCAGGAAAGGCACTTGTATGTGACTTACCCAGGTTACATGTTCTAGCACCCCATAAAAAATGAAATAATAAAATAAATTTTTTTAGAGAGTTGGGAAGTGATAGAACAAATACATGCTTTACTTAAAAAAAAGTTATATCACTTTCCCAATAATCACCTCCACACATAAGCTTTTCCACTAAACAGAGATGACGACAGCAGATTACTTGACCTTTGTGCATCCAGCCCTGCTTGGAATAATAAAAATGGTTTCCCAATCTTCACATATGTGTTTCCAAGATTCACTAGATTCGACATTTGTATTTTATTGGTTATGTATTTATTTTCAGCAATTCCAAATTCTAGAATATGTACTTCAGGGTATTTACAAATTATGGATGCTATCCTTAAAGCTTTGGATTTCAAACAAATGTCCATATTATCAGTCATATTGAGTGGTAGTTTATTTTCTCTGATACACTTTCTAAGATTTATTTCAAATAGTTGTCATTTTTTTTTACATTTTTTTTAAGATTTTTTTTTATTTTGATCATAGTGTCTTACATATTGTTGACAATAACATTTTAGGTGTCATTTTTAATTCTCTTCCAAATAAAAAGAACATATATAATTTCCCTGATAATAATGATGAAATATAATTTCCCTGAGAATATGATGAAGGATTAAATTTATTGTACTAATAACTTCTAGAGGCTCTAAGAACCTTATTTTATTTAATTACATATTAGACAATGATAGTTTAAAAATGACAACAGTAAGTGCTATATAGAGTAAAAAGCATATTTTAAATTCACAGCTTGTGTTCATGCATCTTAGAAAAATACTAGAGTATGCATTGCTTCTTTTGAATAAACTTTATAAGTTTGGTGACTTTCTAGAAAATCACCTGTTTATCTTTTGAGGATTACTGGTGTTATCAGTCTTGTCATATTCTAATGCAATGAAATAACCATTTTGTTTGCTTTCTATACTTTTTCAACACTACTTTTTTTACATGTAAAGAATTTTTATAGTCAGTGTGATCTCAAATGTATATTGTCTGAAAATGTTAAATATACACAGTAATATTAACTATGACTTTTATAATGTGATCAAATCTTTCTCTCATTAATAAAAAATGTTTACCTCATAGTTGTTTTGATTTGCATCTCTCTGATGATTAGTGATGTGGAGCATTTTTTCATGTGTCTTTTGGCCATTTGTATTTTTTGTCAAAGTGTCTGTTCATTTCTTCTCCCCATTTTTGATGGGGTTAGATGTTTATTTCTTGTAAAGTTCTGTCAGTACCTTGTATATTTTGGATATTAACCCCTTATCTGATGGGTATTGGGTGAATAGTTTCTCCCACTCAGTTGGTGGCTTTTGTATTCTGGGCACTATTTCCTTTGAGGAAATAGAGATTGGCACACATCAGAAAAAATGAAAACAAGCAGTGCTGGCGGGGATGTGGAGAGAAAGGAAGTCTTATTCATTGTTGGTGGGAATGCTGTCTGGTCCAACCTTTGTGGAAAGCTATATGGAGATTTCTCCAAAAGCTGGAACTTGAGCTCCCATATGATCCAGCTATACCACTCCTAGGGATATATCCTAGGAACACAAAAACACAATACAAAAATCCCTTTCTCACATCTATATTCATTGCAGCATTGTTTACAATAGCCATACTCTGGAAACAGCCGAGATGCCCCTCAACAGATGAATGGTTAAAGAAACTATGATACATATACACAATGGATTATGCAGCCATCAGAAGAGATGAAGTCGTAAAATTTTCCTATACATGGATGTATATGGAATATATTATACTGAGTGAAATAAGTCAGAGGGAGAGAGATAAACACAGAATGGTCTCCCTCATCTATGGGTTTTGAGAAAAATGAAAAACATCCATGTAATGATTCTCAGAGATGAAATAGAGGAGGACTGGAGGGTCCAGCTCCTGACATGAAGCTCACCAGAGGGATCATTTAGTGTAGTCACAAAAATAATTGCACTGAGAACTATCATAACAGAATGTGGCTTAATGAGGGAAGTAGAAAGCCTGTCTAGAGTACAGGCTGGTGTGGGTGGGGAGAAAGGACACTTGGGATATTGGTCATGGGAATGTTGCACTGGTGAAGGATTTTATATGTATATATATATTAAAAAATCAAAAAAAAAAGGAAAAGAAAAGATAAGGCCTCCCAATTCTTACCACAGGCTGTGTTCTTTACACTGACTGTATAGAAAGAGGAGATACAGTAAATGTACCCCATAGACACCTCAACACAGGCCCTTTGCCTGGTCTGTATTGTGAATTGGGGGACAAAAAATGTTTAGTAAGTCAGTAAGTACCAATAGCTATGTTCTTAAGATTATACTTTATGTCATAGATAAATAAGATATATTTATTTTAAAAAATATGTTAGTGCCCCATAATGTGATCTGCAAAAGATAAAGACATATTGCACAAAACACAAAACAAATACTAAGACTCATAGGGAGAAAAATGAAAAATATTTATAACATGACTTAAAACATACTACAAAAAATAAGTCAGCATGTTTATTTTTCATAATCCTTCAACATTTATTTTTATCTTAAGTATCAGTTACGTAAACCTTTTTGACTATAAAATAGGAAAGATTTAAATGAGAAACTGCATAAAAGGACAGCATTGACCTTATCACATAGCATGACTCAAAAATAATAGATACAACCTTGAAGTTCATCAAAGAAAAATATAAAGTAAATGGAAAGGGGAATCAGATATGATAAAGGAAAGGAAGGAAAAGACAGAGAAATATCTTCAATTTGATAAGGAAAGAAGGGAGAAATGAAGAAATTTTTTGCAGGATGTACAGAATGTTTTAGAGTAGATATAGAAAGGAAGAAGATTTTGGACATAGGTCTGCATTTAAAATGAAATTCCAGAGAAAATGTTATCAGGTGTGTTCATTGTGAAGCATGTATCCATATATCTAAATATCATGGCTTTTGCAAACAAGACATGATTGTAAAAATATATTGATATAAATCTTTGAATTCTAGCTTAGTCAGATAGTTTACAGAGAGCCAGAGATACCACAGCAAGTAGGGTACTTGCCTTCCATAAAACTAACTCATTTCTGTCTCCAGAGTCCCATATTGTTTCCCCAAGCACTACTAGGAGTAATTGCTGAAATCAGAGCCAGGAGTAAACTCTAATAAGCAAGTGTGGTCAAAACATAAACAAACAACAACAACAATAACAAATCCATCTTAGAGATTTCTGAGCAAGTAGAGAGAAATTTTATGTATGCTGTATCGATAATATTGCGTAGTTCAGAATTGGAAGCAAAACTTATGAGATTTATCAAATAGACTCTTACAAGTGCATTAAATGTAATATGGAGAGGGGAGTGAAAGAAGATTGGTAAAAGGGTAAAAGCATATCTCTGGCATGTAGAAGCCTTTGTTTTATTGCAAATTTAGCTGATCTTCCAAGCCTTGAACCTAGCCAACACAGACAAGCTGAGAATAGCAGAGAATGAAACTGATCCCTGCATGGCGTTTGGGAAGGTACCACCCAGCAAATGCGAGTAATGATAAAAGAATTTTAAATGGTTAAAGGTTATAGCAAACAAGGAAAGTGGGTTCAAATGATAATACACATCCAAAACTCAGAATACTTGACAACAAAAAAGGTGTTGTCATAGGAAGAAGTTAGAGCAAAATAAAACTCTAAAATCTCAAGTCTTTGTGACTGGAAATACTTTAAGGCTACCTCTCAAACTAAGAAACCAGAAGGAAGATATAGTTTTTTTGGTACTGATGGCAAGGTAAGTGAATGATGAATTTGAGTTACCAACCTCAAGTGAAAATGTTCATCATGGAACTGATAAAATAATTGATCTTGAGATTTTGGAATAAGTTAGAATGGAGATATTGATTTGGACATCAAGTGCCCCCTACAAATAAACAGCATTAGAGTTGAAATTAGACATTAAATGCATTGAAAAGAAAAGAGTGAAGACCGTCTTCCAAGTTTTCTATCATCTTGCTCCTGCTGAGTTGCACAGATGAACTATGTAATAATGTAAACTTCCTTTCTTGTTCGAAAACTCAAAGTCAGGAGAGTATTGTTATATAGAGCTGAAAAGATTGAATGTGGTGTAAGAGAGAGGCTGTTTAAAAAAAGTAACCAAGGTCATAAAAATACAAGCAGAATATAAATACTAAAGAGAATATAGCAAGATGACTTTAAATAGAAATGAGTCCTTCTGCATACAGACCTTGAATTCAAAAAGCTCTTGCTAAAAGTTAAAAACAATAGCAAAAAATCTTAACATACTAATTTGACAAATATTATTACATTCCTCTGTATTTTTTATGAAACTAAGTGTTTTTTGTTATTGATGAAATATCACTGTGCTTCACATATTAAGATACTTCCAATTAATAGGAAGAAAAAAGCAATGTGTAGCCACATGAAAAACCTCTGGTGATGAATGAAGAATAATTTAATTTTTGAAAAATAAAAAGCATCTTATTTAGCTATTAGTTTAACTTATTTAACATAAATTAAAATTTTAAGTAGTAAAATATAATCAAGACATGACGGAGAGTTACCAATAGAACTTTTCTAAATTAGAATCTAGACTCTCGTCAGGCTGGGAAAATCTACAAAACTACGCCTACCCAGTGGGGCCCGACGATGAGAAATTGGAAATGCTGCCTGTGTGTCTGTCTCCTGTCCTGTCGCCTGAACCTCTTGGGAGTGGGCCAAAAAAAGGCTCCAGAAAACTCGCTCTCCCAGAGGCTCACTAAAGGGCAGGAACACCAAGGAACTGCTTCATAACATAAAAATCAGCTATAAGCAGTACTTTGCAGAAGTCAGGTCCCCTGTTTGTGACGTCAGGCTGGGAAAATATTGTGAGTGCTGCCTGTGTGTGTCTGGCTGTGCGCACTTTCTAAGGAAAGAACGCCATTGCAACAGAAGAAAAAATCACACTAAGAACTGTGCTGGATTACTGAAGCCCAGCATTTCTCCCCAGACTGTCTTCTCTTCTGCATGCTCAGGCCTAATATTTGATCCTGTGTGAGGATTCATCCACGGAGGACACCCCTTCCTTGAGTCAGGACAACCCAACCATAAAGGGCAGAGACAGAGAAGTGTGTACGCGTAAAAGGGCAGAGACAGAGAAGTGTGTACGCGTACATCATTTAGCCAATGAATAACACCACAACACATAGAAAAACCCACAATACAAGTGTGACAATGGGGAAACAAAACAGGCCAGCATCAGAAAAAGAGAATGAAGATGATAATTCTGATGACCAGAAAATGACCAACCAACTAATAAATCTCTCAGATAAGGAGTTTAGACAAGCAATATGGAAGATGCTCAAAGAACTCAAAGAAATCATGGATCGAGTTGAACAGAACACTAATAAGAACCAAGAAAATATGAAGACAGAAATCACAAAATTCCAAACTGAAATAACAGGTCAAATAACAGGCCTGAAAAACTCAGTAAACAAATTGAATGACAAAATGGATAAACTCTATACCAGGATAACAGAAGCTGAGAATAGAATTGGTGCTATGGAAGATGAGATAAATAACAACAGTGGGAGAGATTAGGAAAAAAATTAAAGCAAATGAACAGATAATAGAAAAATTAGTCAAAGAATGGGAACAGATGAAAATAGAAGTTTATGATAAGCTCAACAGAAACAACTTAAGAATCATTGGAGTCCCAGAAACCCAGGAAGAAAATTTCCAGGAAGAATCAATAGTCAAAAACATAATTAAAGAGAAACTTCTAGAGCTAAGAATATATGCAATCAAATCCTGCATGCCCGAAGAGTACCAACCAAAAGAGACCTCAGAAAAAATACCGCAAGATACAACCTAGTCACAATGACGAAGCCCACAAAATTCTGAAAACATAATACACAACATCAACTACAAGAAAAATAAAAATCACATGATAATATCAATAGATGCAGAGAAAGCATTTAATAAAGTCCAACACCCATTCTTGATCAAAACTCTCAGCAGGATGGGAATGAAAGGAACCATTCTCAATATAGTTAAGGTCATCTACCACAAGCCAGTGGCAAATATTATCCTCAATGGAGAAAAACTAAAAGCCTTCCCTCTAAATTCTGGCACAAGACAAGACTGACCTCTCTCACCACTCCTATTCAACATAGCACAGGAAGTACTCGCTATAGTGATTAGACAAGAAAAAGATATCAAGGGAATCCTGATAGGAAAGGAAGAAGTCAAGCTCTTGCTGTTTGCAGATGACATGATTCTTTACTTAGAAAACCCTAAAGACTCTACTAAAAAGCTTTGAGAAACATAAACTCATATAGCAAGGTGACAGGCTACAATATTAACACAGAAATATCAATGGCCTTTTATGCACTAATAGTACTAGGGAAGAAATGGACATTAAGAAAATAACCCCATTCACAATAATGCCACACAAATTCAACTATCTTGAAATCAACTTGACTAAAAATGTGAAGGACCTATACAAAGAAAACTATAAAACTCTGCTCCAAGAAATAAGACAGAACATGTGGATATGGAAACACATACCCTGCTCATGGATTGGCAGGATTAACATCATCAAAATGGCAATACACCCCAAGCCATTGTACAGATATAATGTGATCCCTCTAAAAACACCTGTGACATTCTTCAAAGAAGTGGATCAGGCACTTTTGAAATTCATTTGGAACAATAAACAGTAAACCCTAGAATAGCTAAAGCAATCATTGGGAAAAAGAATATGGGAGGAATTACTTTCCCCAACTTTAAACTTTACTACAAAGCAATAGTTATCAAAACAGTATGGTTTTGGAATAAAGACAGGCCCTCAGATCAGTGGAATAGGCTTGAATACTCAGAGAATGTTCCCCAGACATACAATCACCTAATTTTTGATAAAGGAGCAAGAAATCCTAAATGGAGCAAAGAAAGCCTCTTCAACAAGTGGTGTTGGCACAACTGGCTAGCCACTTGCAAAAAATTGAACTTAGACCCCCAGCTAACATCATGTACAAAGGTAAAATCCAAATGAATTAAAAACCTCAATATCAGACTGAAACCATAAGATATATAGGACAACACATAGGCAAAATACTCCAGGACATTGAGACTACAGGCATCTTCAAGGAGGAAGCTGCATAATCCAAGCAAGTGAAAGCAGAGATTAACAGATGGGAATATATGAAGCCGAGAAGCTTCTGCACCTCAAAGGAAATAGCACCCAGGATACAAGAGCCAACCACTGAGTGGGAGAAACTATTCACCCAATACCCATGAGATAAGGGGCTAATCTCTAAAATATACAAGGCACTGACAGAACTTTACAAGAAAAAAATCTAATCCCATCAAAAATGGGGAGAAGATATGGATAAACACTTTGACAAAGAAGAAATACAAATGGCCCAAAAGTCACATGAAAAAATACTCCACATCACTAGTCATTAGGGAGATGGAAATCAAAACAACTATGAGGTACCACCTCACACCACAGAGATTGACACACATCACAAAGAATGAGAACAAACAGTGTTTGTTCCCACTGCTGGTGGGAATGCCGTCTAATTCAACCTTTATGGAAATCTATATGGAGATTCCTCCAAAAACTGGAAATCGAGCTCCCATACGACCCAGCTATACCACTCTTAGGAATATACCCTAGGAGCACAAAAATACAATACAAAAATCTCTTCCTTACACCTTATTCATCACAGCACTATTTACCATAGCAAAACTCTGGAAACAACCAAGATGTCCTTCAACATACGAATGGCTAAAGAAACTGTGGTACATATACACAATGGAATATTACGCAGCTGTCAGGAGAGATGAAGTCATGAATTTTTTCTATCCATGGATGTACATTGAATCTATTTTGCTGAGTGAAATAAGTCAGAGAGAGAGAAAGACGCAGAATGGTCTCACTCATCTATGGGTTTTAAGAAAAATGAAAGACATTCTTGCAATAATAACTTTCAGACACAAAAGAGAAAAGAGCTGGAAGTTCCAGCTCACCTCATAAAACTCACAACAGAGTGATGATTTTGTTAGAGAAATAACTACATTCTGAACTGTCCAAATAATGAGAATGTATGAGGGAAATGGAAAGCCTGTCTAGAGTATAGGCAGGGGTCGGGTGGGGAGGAGGGAGATTTGGGACATTGGTGATGGGAATGCTGCACTGGTGATGGGTGGTGTTTTTTACATGACTGAACCCCAAACACAGTCATGTATATAATCAAGGTTTTTAAATAAAATATATTAAAAAAAGAATCTATCCTCCAAATGAATTGATCTAAGTGCAGAATATTTATTGCATATCTATTCCTATTGTTTGGAGTAATGTAAAGTTTTCTAGCATAAGTACATTATCTTTGCCACTTATCATTATTTTTGGGTCCTTCAAGGTCCAAAATGAAAAAGAAATAAGCTACAAGCATTGGAATTTTCTCTTTCTATGCACGGAATCACTGTTTTAGATTAACTAGTAGAAAACATATGCAATGCAGTTAGTTAGGGCTTTTGTTTCTAAACTGAGGACACTCACACAGACACACCACACCACACACACACACACACACACACACACACAACCTTTCAGAAGACGGACATATTTAAGCTACAACTATGAAAAGTATCTCTATGAAAACCATAATAGCCAAAGCTTCCTAAGTTAACATAAGCAGCGTCCTACAAAAACAGGGACATTGAAAGTGTAGCAATTATTTGAATGTAATGTCTTTAAACAATTGCCTGTGTTTCGATGCTCATATTTTAGGATGTAATTGGGAAAACTCTACAATATCTTGGAGCATATGGTGACCTGAGCAACATAGAACAAGTTGTGGCTATGATCGATGAAGAAATGTGCATCAATTGTGGTAAATGCTACATGACCTGTAATGACTCTGGATACCAGGTAAGAATCTGTTGTACTGTATTTGCCAGCATATAAAACGACTGGGCGTATAAGATGACCCCCTAATTTTGCAGTTAAAACTTAGGTTTAGGCCCATATTTTCTGTATCAGACAGAACGTTCCTGTGCTGCAACTGTATGTACCACATTAAGCCAATCACAACAAGAAAGATTCAACGGTTATACTGTCATAGACATCCTCTCTGACTCTGGAGGATCTGCACAGGCTTTTTACAGTGTAGATTCGGGTACAGAACATTGTCTAATTTGCATGCACCAAAAGCCTGCTTGGATTGGCTGCGTTAGAGGGCGGTCCTAGCTGCCTTGCAGTGATTGGTGCAGGATCGAGTTGGATAATTCGTTTTGTGGCAATATTCAGGCAATTTTTGTTTAGCGGCATATTGAAACATTTTTCGAGATATAGTCGGCATATAAGACAATCCCCGATTTTCAGTTGACTTTTTTTTTGTTTCAAAAGTCATCTTATACGCTGAAAAATACGGTAACTATGATGATATAAGTCTTGCCTTCTACTTTTGTAGCATATAGTATCTCTGTGATTAAATATGCATTTCAAATCAAATGTGCCACATATTGCTCCTAAAATTGGAGGGAAATATATACCCACAACTAAAACTTTTCACACCATTATGGACATTAGATATCTTTAATGCAAAAAGGAAGTAAAAGAGAGCTACCATTTTGGAGCTGGAGAGATATAGAGCAGATAAACCTCTTGCCTTAAAATCAATAACCTTGAGTTCAATCCCCAGCACCATATACACTCCCCAGAGCTCTGCCAGGAATAGTCCCTGAGCACAGAGCCAGGAGTAAGCTCTGAGCACTAACCAAAGCTTGTGGCCTACCAACAAGTAAACAAGAAAAAAGGGTTGGGGCGGTGGCGCTAGAGGTAAGGTGTCTGCCTTGCCAGCGCTAGCCTAGGACTACTGCGATTAGTTCCCCGGCGTCCCATATGGTTCCCCAAGCCAGGAGAGACTTCTGAGCGCATAGCCAGGAGTAACCCCTGAGCATTACTGGTGTGGCCCAAAAAAAGAAAAAGAAAAAGAAAAAAGCTACAATTTATGGTTATCACCTTTGAAAGTACTTGATCCTTTTACAAAATAAGAATTTTCTTCTATCCACAATTGATCAGGTTTTTACTAGAGTTTGAAAGCAAAAAATTTTTCTACAAAATAGTTGTACAATTTGGGACAATAAAATCCCTTGTAGCTGTAAAATCCAAAATTTAAGTAAACTCTAGATTCATCTTATCTAGTAGACTTCATCATCCAACTGAGAACATGACATAAGTCAATATAGAAAAGGTGAGAATCTTCCAGTCTTTGAATTAAAAGCTATAGAGAAGTGTCATTTCCCTTAGATGAAGCTATATTGAAACATAAGAAAGTAAGTTTCCACTAATCTTATTAACTGAATTTTCAAGATAGAATGTGCCATTGCTTGAATAAAGATTCAATCTGGGGAAGATCTTATGTATTTTGCACATTCTGACCATTAAAGCTATGACCAATTTGGTGTGGGGACTCACCTAGCAGTGCTCATGGAACAACTCCTAAATAAGTGCTTGAGAGTTGCTCCAGCACATGCTCAGGGGACTAGAGAATGGTAGAGATAATCAAATATTGACCTCCTGCTTGATAACTGTCTATAGTCTATTGAATTTTCTCTCCAGGCCAAATGCTAAATCTTTTAAAACTCTCTTTTTAAAAGATTTTAAAAGTCTTATAAAATTCTCTTCCTCCTCTTTATTTGGACATTAGCTTTTGACCAAAACTTTACCCACTCTGTCACTACTTTTAAACCAAAAGTTGTCCTACCAGTTATTCAAAAGCATGAATCAGATCAACATTCATTTTATTTTATAGTCCCTCTAATCAAACAGAAATACAGATGTTTTATCACTAAAACTAGTGTATTAGGGTTCTAATGTTTTAAATTTTATAAGTTATAATTACACCTTGGAATTTGAGCCTGAATATAACATCATTATAAATAACGTTGTAAATAGGGGAAATCTCACAATTTTGCCTTTAAAAGATGGGCATGTTTATTGACCAAGTCCATCTCAAGACAACTAAATAGGGGCAGGAGCAGCTTGATCCCCGGCATCTTATATAGTCCCCCAAGCCAAAAGCAATTTTTGAGAACATAGCCAGAAGTAACCCCAGAGCCTTACCAGGTTTGGCCCGAAAAGCCTAAATAAATAAATAAATAAAAATAAATAAATAACTAAATAAATAATGTAAGTAAGTTCAATAAAAAAAATACACCTAAAAAGTAGAACAAAATATCCAGCCCTTTAAACAAATCTAAGAAGTTAATACAAAGAGCTAGAGCACATGTTTTGCATGCTGGAGTGCTGAGTAGATCCCCAAAATGACATACTCTTTGAGCATCTCTCTGGAACAGGGGTCCTCAAACTTTTTAAACAGGGGGCCAGTTCACTGTCCCTCAGACCATTGGAGGATCTGACTATAGGAAAAACAAAACTTATGAACGAATTCTTATGCACACTGCATATATCTTATTTTGCAATGAAGAAACAATACAGATACAAATACAGTATGTGGCCCGCGGGCCATAGTTTGAGGACCACTGCTAGAACAACCCCAGACTGGTAGAAGTCTCTAAGTATTCCAGGAATCAAAACCCAAAAGAATAAATAATGAATCACAATTTTCAAGTAAATATAAAGTATTATTTGCAAACTTTTAAAGTATATCTCTTTATGACTTACATAATGCTTATGTTCCATCAATTGATTTCTATTTGTTAAAAGTTCAGCACTTAAGGAAGAAAAATCATTTTTCCTCCTCCGTGATCTGAAATGTAATTTTACAAAACATGGCAAAATTGAGGTGGACCAGCTTTCTAACAGTTTGTTTATAATGATAGTTCTCATTCCGTAAAATATGCTGCTTCTCTAAACAAAAACTTTTATAATATTAAAAGTTCATGGGACTGGAGCAGTGGTGCAGCGGTAGGGCTTTTGCCTTGCACACAGCTGACTTAGGATGGACTGGGGTTTGATTCCCTGGTGGCCCATATGGTCCCCCAAGCCAGGAGCGATTTTTGAGCACATAGCCAGGAGTAACCCCTGAGCATCACTGAGTGTGGCCCAAAAACAAAATGTCCAGGGCTGGAGAGATAGCACAATAGATAGGATGCTTGCCTTGCATGGATCTGATGAAGGTCCAATTTCCAACATCATCTTTGGTCCCTAAAGACCCTCCAGGAGTGATTCCAAGCACATATCCAATAATAATCCCTGAGTATTATCAGAGTAGCCAACAAACAAACAAAAATTTAAGAAGTCCAATGATGCATTACCTCATAGAGTTTACATGCTAGAAGGTAAAGATATACAATGAGTATGAAATATAAATATATTTTGTGATATGTGGAAAATTGAGGTAATGCTGTGAAATCAATATCCTAAATTGGAAATGTAAAAAAAAATTAAGAAGTTCAACATGGTTTATGCAAACAGCTCAGAAAATCTTTAATGACTTTAATAGATCATTGATAGATACAACCATTGATAGATCTAATAATTATTTTAGCATTTTTTTGGCACATCCAGCAGCGCTCAGGGGTTACTCCTGGCTCTGTGCTCAGAACACTCCTGGTAGGCCCGAAAGACCATATGGGATGCTAGAGATCAAAACCAGGTCCATACTGTGTTGGCTTTGTGCAAGGCAAGTGCCCTACCACTGTGCAATCACTCCAGCTCCAAGATATAACAATTTTTCTTTTTTCTTTTTTGGTTTTTGGGTCACCCTCAGTGACGCTCAGGGGTTACTCCTGGCTATGCACTCAGAAATCTCTCCTGGCAGGCCAGAGAGATAGCACAGCAGCGTTTGCCTTGCAAGTAGCCGATCCAGGACCAAAGGTGATTGGTTCGAATCCCGGTGTCCCATATGGTCCCCGTGCCTGCCAGGAGCTATTTCTGAACAGACAGCCAGTAGTAACCCCTGAGCACCGCTGGGTGTGGCCCAAAAACCTCTCCTGGCTTGGGACGCTGGGGATCAAACCAAGGTCCGTCCTGGATCAGCCACATGCAAGGCAAATACCCTACCACAGCACCATCGCTCCTGCTCCAAGATATAACAATTTTTATAAATTACTTTGCTGAACTATTTTTTAAATAATTCCACGTAACAGTTTCTTAAAACTATCAATATAAAATAAACTATCTATTGCCTGCTGGGATGTGGGGGAATGTGGGAAACTGGGGACAATAGTGGAAGAAAGGTCACACTGTTGGTGGTTTTGGTATTGGAACATTTAATGCCCCAAACAACTGCTATTACGAATTTTGCAAGCAATGATGTTTTGATAAAGTTGAAAAATCATTCAAATTTAACAATGAAAAAATGAAAAACTACTTTAAGCTATTTACATAAGAGGAAGAATTCATATTTATTTATTATTATTTATTCATAAACTTGGGAGAAAGGAAATTTTAATGACTCGTAAATTAGACTAAAAATGTTGTATAGAACATGGCAAAAAACTAAAAAATATTTAAAAGTGATGTCAGGGCACTTGCCTTGCACATAGCCAACCCAGGTTCAGTCCTCAGCATCCCCTGTGATTCCCCCAAGCTCTTTCAGGAGTGATTATTGAGTTTATAATCAGATATAACCCTGAACTTTCTTATGTGTAGCCCAAAAACAAACAAAGAAACAAACAAAAAAGAGGGATTAGAGTGATAGCACAGCACCATTTGCTTGCATGTGGCTGACCTGAGTTTGATCTTTGGCATTCCATAGGAATACTGAGCACTGTCAGGAATGACAGGATTAACCCCTGAGCACCACTAGTATAGAAGGAAGGGAGAAGGAAGGAAGGAAGGAAGGAAGGAAGGAAGGAAGGAAGGAAGGAAGGAAGGAAGGAAGGAAGGAAGGAAGGAAGGAAGGAAGGAAGGAAGGAAGGAAGGAAGGAAGGAAGGAAGGAAGGAAGGAAGGAAGGAAGGAAGAAAGAAGGAAGGAAGGAAGGAGGGAGGGAGGGAGGGAGGGAGGGAGGAAGGAAGGAGGGAGGGAGGGAGGGAGGGAGCAAGGAAGAGAGGGAGGAAGGGAGGGTAGGAGGGAGGGAAGGAAGGAAGGAAGGAAGGAAGGAAGGAAGGAAGGAAGGAAGGAAGGAAGGAAGGAAGGAAGGAAGGAAGGAAGGAAGGAAGGAAGGAAGGAAGGAAGGAAGGAAGGGAGGGAGGGAGGGAAGGGATGGGAGGGAAGGGATGGGAAGGAAGGGATGGGAAGGAAGGGATGGGAAGGGGAGGGAGGAGGGAAGGATGGGAGGGAAGAGAGGGAAGGGAGGGGAGGGAGGAGGGAGGGATGGGAGGGAAGGGAGGGGAGGAAGGGAAGGGAGGGGAGGAAGGGAAAAAGGGAAGGGAGGGTGTCTGGACCTGGTACCATTCATTCCCCACCCCCCCCTCAGTTTATGTCTTTTGGAACTGAGTGTTTCCCAGACCATCTTCATCACAGCTGAGGGGAGTACTGATGCTAACATGGTGGGGGGCATTCTTGATGACTGTGAGCCCTGACTGTCACCTCGTTTGTGTTTGCAGGCCATCCAGTTTGACCCCGAAACCCACCTGCCCACTGTTACTGACACTTGTACAGGCTGTACGTTGTGTCTTAGCGTCTGTCCTATTATTGACTGCATCAAGATGGTTACCAGGACAACACCTTATGAACCAAAAAGAGGCTTGCCCTTAGCTGTGAATCGGGAGGGTTAAAGTGATTTGTGAAACAGTTACAGTGAACTTGGAGGTCACCCAGAGAGGCTGATCTTTATTTTCTTTTAATTCTGCTTAGCTCTTTTTAAAATTAAAACAAATAGATCCTTTCTCAAGCGAATTTAGAAATCAAAATGATAATTTCTTAACAAATTTCTAAATGAAAAATAAAAGTCTCATGCCAGTGGGCACTCAATTAATGATCATAAAAGAGAATAATTTTCCGAGGAGCGTTGTTAAATAAATGTGTAGCAGTTAATTGGATGCTCACGTCAGTTGTCTATTGTGAAAAAATAATAACTGTTTTGTGGCAATTAATGCGACAATTTCCAAATTGCCCTATGCTGTGCTCTGTCTTTGATTTCTAATTGTAAGTGAAATTAAGTATTCCAGAACAAAGTACAATGTAACATACATGAAAATGTTTCCAAGGAAACATTTTATAATTAAAAATTGCATTTAATTTTAACACTATTTCTCAGCCAATTTAATTAGTTCCATAAAGCACAAATGAAGAAAGTCAAATAACCATTTACTATGGCAGAGGAAAAAAAGCCAAAGAGAGTTAGCAAAACTTTTTTTAAGATTTCAGCACAGAAATAGTTGTGGGGTTTTTTTTTGTGTGTGTGATATGATACTGAAAGCAAGAATATTTAGTAGCCATTCATATCACTCTGTGCTATTCACTATTTGGGTCTGAAATGCATGCCCAAATCCTACCTGTGAATCAACATGACATTCTTCTTTAAATATTTAAACGATGTTCCTTACAAAATAAGATGTTAGGAAGAAACCCAGTTAAAGATACATTTCCTGTGCACAGATTCGCTCTGTTTTTAGTAATAAACTTTATGATTACAACAATGACTGTCTGAGCAAAGTTGAATTATACAGCAGAAATTTATGTGCCTCACAATTTATGAACAAAATATAGAGCCTTGATGATATATAGTAAATGAGCAGAACCAATTTTACTATTCTTCATTTTAGTGTTTATGCTTCATTTCAAAAGTAACGAATTAAAGAGATACATATTTTCTATGGTTGCCAATTAATAAATTTGTATTTCTCTATTTTTATAATTAGCAAAGTATTCATACACAAATGATTTTATCTCATCTGTAACCTATTTTAATAGAAATTGTAAGTAGTAAATCATTAATAATCTGTGATATATTTTTATGGTAAACACAAACAAAAAACGTTTGATTATGCACTTTAAGAATGCACTCGCATTTATTATAAAATCTGTAAGTCTCAACAATGTCAAATAAATTCTCATAACAATTTTAAATGAACTCTTTTCTGTCTCTTTTGCATATACAGTTTCATGTCAAATGTTTATACTGTGAGATTGTAGATTTGGGGGTTGGTTCTTTAGTGAATTCCAGCTAAATGTCTATTTATTGCAAATTTAAATCTACTGAGAAGTGTGTGTGTGTATATGTGTGTGTGTTTTATGTTATGTTTCTTGTCCTTTTTATCCTGATTTCTCTGCTGAAATCAGTTTTGCATCTTTCCATGGGTACAGGCTTGGTTTCATGCAATGGCCCGTCACAGAGAATGCAATATGGTAGCCTGAAGATCCTGAAGGTGCCATCTACACTGAAGGAATGTCAGTATTACTTAATATTCTATTTCAAGTAGTTATAAGCTATTAAGGACTCAACTCAACTAATTCCATTTTTTGTGCTAATAGCTTACAACATTTGTATTCTTCTCTGAGGAATAAAGCTGATTCAGTACTTTAACCCTCTTTTCAACTGTTTTGGATCCATAGATGAACAGAATTTTAAGTTAGGCCAGAAAGTTGTTATTTTATACTAGTTTATCCCCATATACACATTTTTCTCTTGTACCCATTTAATACTTTATGATAAGAATCTTATTATCCATATTATTTATAGGTAGAATAAACTAATTTTAAGTTTTACGACTTACGCTAGAAGAAGAAAATCATATTATTCCATTTTACCAAAACCATGAGTCATTGGACCTAACATACTTTCAAAACTTCTGATATTCAGATTTAGACAAACCTTAATCATTGAACAAGGATTCTGATTAATGATTGTTCCCTATGTCTAAAGGTCATGCTAAATGTTTTACACATATGAGTATTATATTTTAACTGTATTGGATTATGGTACCCGGAGACACCTTTGAATATTTTAAAGTATGATTTTGAATGAAGCTTACATTTAAATCAGTAAACTCTATGTAGATTATATTCAATAATGTGTGTGGACTGCCTCGATTAAATTGAAGGCAAAAAGATTTAAACTGAGGAGCAAGAGGAAATTTCCTAGCAGATGACCTTTAGTCTTCCTCTATTATATCAACTCCCCCTGGTGCTATAACAGTTTGTCTCCGGACTCTCTTTCCTGAATTCCCACTTGACCATCTTCTCTAATCAGAATTTGCATTTCCCAAACCTCTTCAGTCACATAAGCCAATTCTTCAAAATGAGTTTCTTTGGTGCTGAAGTGATAATATAGTGGTTAAGGCCTTACGTGTAGCAGACAACAGTTCATCTCCTGGCACCCCAGACACTGTCAGAAGTGATCCCTGAGTAACACTTTCCTGTGACCCGACTCTCACCTCCATAATAATTAATCACTTTACACAAATGCATACACAATGTGTGTTTTGTGCTGATAACAATTTCTTATTGATACTGTTTCTCTGTACAACTCTAGCAAATAAATGAAGGCAGGGTGCTTAAAGAGTAAAAGTAACATGCTACTCAGCTAACTATGTTTTGAGGTACAGGGGTTCTGTCCAACATATAATCTGCTTTTTCTTTTTTGTTTCTCCAACAATTTATCCCGTTAACATATTTACTAAACACATCTATCATGTATCAAGCATGTATCAAATATTAGATGAAGGACTGAGGGTCTGAACTCAAATGATAAAAATTCCCTAAATTCCAGCTGTATATTATCTATTGGAGAAATGGCTAAGTAACAGTTGGTATAGGACATGTGGTTAATAAGCCTAACCCAACAAGATAAATGAAACCAGTAGATTCAATACTAACAAAACAATGACCATGCATCAAACTAAAAACACTGTATTTACTTTTCAACTTCTGTTAAAGATGTGAAAATATAAGGGACTTACCTTTGAAGAAGTAGGGTGGATCTTAGGAATATAGTATTAAATTCTGTTTTCCTAAGGTATTTTTGACAAAAGAATGAATATGCAAATATTTATAATGTCTGAAGACAATTATGGGACATTTATATTAGTCAGTAATTAAGTAGAGCACTTTAATGATTGAACATAAGATTTTAGATGTTAGATACTTCCCGGAGGTTATTACAAGAGCTGAGTATTTACATATTGAAGGAATGATCCATAGTAATTTGTAGTGGAAAGCTTGAGAAAGTCAGGAAATGTTTTAGGGGTAAAATCATTGAACATAATATTGGACTGAAAGTGGGGAGGGAAGATAAAGATAGTAAAAGAAGTCATTATTGAATTTTGAACTTTAGTCTGAAATAAATACAGCAAGAGAACAGGTATTTAGAAGGCTAGCCAGGGGGTGCAGATATTGGCAGCTTCTGAGTGACTACAGTCATCAACATGGGCCAGAAGAGAAAATCTCAAGGATACCTTGGAGGCTGCTATAGTAGCAGTTTTATAGTTTCTGTTCCTGAGTCCTTCCCATCTATTAAGGCTTTCCTGCCTATGTGATGAAGACATCATGCTCTTCTTATCTACACCCCAAATCATCTTTCTATTTCTAATACCTTACATTTTATTGGCTTACTTTCTTGATCTTCCACTAAGATATAAATCAAACCAGGTAGAGATAATGTGATCCCAGACAACCAACCCTCAACTTTTTAATCTGTAAAATAGTTATTAAAATAGTTTCAGGAGCAGGAGCAATAGTATATTGGGCAGGGCACTTGATTTGAATGCAGACATCCCAAATTCAATCCCCAGCATTCTTTGTAGTCTTCCAGCACTGCTAAAGGTGAGCTTAGGGGCCCGGAGAGATAGCGCAGTGGCGTTTGCCTTGCAAGCAGCCGATCCAGGACCAAAGGTGGTTGGTTCGAATCCCAGTGTCCCTTATGGTCCCCCGTGCCTGCCAGGAGCTATTTCTGAGCAGACAGCCAGGAGTAACCCCTGAGCACCGCCGGGTATGGCCCAAAAACCAATAAATAAATAAATAAATAAATAAATAAATAAATAAATAAATAAATAAATAAATAAAGGTAAGCTTAGAGTGCAGAGCCAGGAATAAGCTCTGAACACTGTTAGGTGTGGCCCACAATCACACAAACAAATGAAATAGTTTCAAAGACAAAAGAATCTGAAAACTGATCTACAAAATTAAACATACCAAGGGTGCGGGCAGGGGAGTGAGTGGGAGGGGACCCTGAGACAATGGAGAAATGGGGACATGCTAGGGAGGGTATGATATTAGAACAGTGCATGCATGATATCCTATCAACAATATTGTGCTACAAATTAAATATAGATAAATAAAATAATAAAGTGATAAATTTAAAAATGTATATAAAGAAAAAAGATAAAGTTAACATTAAGAAATAAATTATTTTAGAGCTAGAGCCTTAGTACAATAAGTAGGGAATTTGGCTTTTTTGCACCTGACCTGGGTTTGATCCCTGACACCTTATTATGGTCCCCTGAGCCCACGAGGAGTGATTCCAGAGCCTAGAGCCAGGAGTAAGCCCTGAAAATGCCCAATGTGACCCCCTCCAAAGAAAGCAAATAATTTCTAATACCAAAAATTATTGTGAGGATGAAGCAAAATAATGCAATGTAAGTAATATTGCTGAATAATTTAATTTATGTTCATTTTATATATTAAGAAAATTACCTGTATAGGCTAAGGATTTTTATGTCACACATTCATGATACAGGACAAATTATTCCAACATTTTTCTAAAAATTGATTGACGGGCCACTGAGTTAGTATATGAGTTTAGGCACTTGTCTTGAAAACAGCTGACCCCATTAGATCCCTAATATATGACATTTTGAACACCAGTAGGAGTAATGCCTGAGAATAGAGCCAGATGTTTGAGCATTGCAGGGTGTGGCTCTGAAGCAGACAGGTTTCAATGCATTCTTGGGAAATAATAAAAGTTCCTGAGACATAATGAAACCAAGAAATGGAACTTGATGAAGTTACACTTGTCACTAGCCTTAAGGCTACAGGATAGGATCTGTATTGATTGTGGCTGCAGAAACTAAGGTCTGAAAAGCTTTAGGCCAAACAAAGGTGAGGAAGTCAAAAAAGATTATCAACTGAACCCAACTCTTCCCCTTGACAACCACTCTAGTTACAAATTCTGACACAAGTAAAAGGCCTCACTTGGGCAGGTCGGGAAAAGGAGTATATAAACCAACTTGGAATGAAGCAGAGACACAAATGTGTGTTCCGTGACCATATGCACCTTTTGCCCCAAACATATGTCACTGGCATCTCCCCTCTTGAAATATGTACTGTCATATTTTCATGCTGGGATGAGAACTGGGTCTCTCTCTCTCTCTCTCTCTCTCTCTCTCTCTCTCTCTCTCTCTCTCTCTCTCTCTCTCTCTCTCTCTCTCTCTCTCACTCTCTCTCAAATTATTTTCTGAGAGAAAGGCCACAGAACCTACACAGTTCTATATCTCCTCAGCTGTTTTGGGGTTGGCCAGAGGTAGAGAGAGAAGTGGGTTTCCTCGAGATTTCCTTATGGAAGCTATTGTCTTTCTCTTCCCCACAGTACATGAGTTACTAGAAACCCTCGCTGGCATTATTTTCAACATTTAAAAAAAGTAACCCCCTTGAGCCTCACTGAGTGTGGCCCCAAAACAAAAATGTAAAAACAATAATGCTCAAAAGAATATTTCAAAACAATTAAAATAAAATTGTAATTAAAACTTTTATTTAAAGGCCGGAATGTTAGCACAGCAGTGGGGTGTTAGCCTTGCATGTGGCTGACTCAGGATGGACCTGGTTCGATTCCCAATGTCCCATTTGGTCCCTTGAGCCTGCCAGGAGTGATTTCTAAGCATCACTGGGTGTGGTCCAAAAACCAAATAAATAAATAAATAAAAATAAGACATTTATTTAAGTAAATAGTAATTTATAATTTTGTCAGAATTGAAGTCATTGGTACCAATTCATAGAGAAAAACATTTTACTCAAAGAGCCTTCTGAATTGCCCAAGACCTCACATTTCAGAACAAAAAAATATGTATTCAACCTAACATTTCATTTCTTCTTGCCTCTTACCAAATGTCTGCACATTTTTGTTTGTTTGTTTATTTGTTTGGGGCCACACCCGGTGGCACACAGGGGTTACTCCTAGTTCTGCACCAAAAAATTATTTTTGGCAGGCTCTGGGAACCATATAGGATGCTGGGGATCAAATCCAGATAAGCACCATGCAAGGCAAATGCCCTACTCACTGTGTTAGCCCCAAAATGTATGACCTTCTTTGACCAAACATTTGAACTTCAAATTTTCCCTTCTGTAAAATGGAAAGATAATAGCTTTGTATTTTGCAGTAGATACAATTATAGTTTCTGTTACTATCGGTCAAGTGCATGGAAATTTCAGATACAGTTAAAAAAAAATAAAAGACTTCTAACAAAATTTTATATTTGTGAGCCTCAAAATCAAACTGTGTGGCAATCATTATGTACAGCTATAAATGTTATTGATGTAGTATAGATATGAACTTATATCTGTAGTAGTCTAAAAAACTCAAACCTTGCACTTAGAAACTCAAAACAAAAAAATACACAAAAAAAGAAACTCAAAGCAATTTACAGAGTGGGAGAGGCCAGAGCAGTGGTGCAAGAAGCAAGGTGTCTGCCTTGCACACACTAGCCTAGGTCTGACCAAGGTTCCGTCCCCTGGGGTCCCATATGGTCCCCCAAGCCAGGAGTGCTTTCTGAGCACATACCCAGGAGTAACTCCTGAGTGTCACTGGGTGTGGCCCAAAAAACAAACCAAAAAATAACCAAAAAACAATTTACGAAGTGAACTAACCAAATCTGATGAAAGTAAATATCTCAATAATGAAATAGCTACATATAAACACTGATACAGATATCAATGGATATATATATAGAGATATAGATATATATAATTTTACTTCCTTAATCCCATGAACTAAATAGAACAGATAATTCTTTTTCTATCTCTGTAAAGAGAATATTGAAAAACCACAAATTAGACCTGGGGCATAGCATACAGTACAGACATGCCTCGAAGCACAGGACCTTGGTTTGTTCCCATGCAGAGTACTGTGCTCGCATCACCACGTGTGGCACTGGGACACACTCCTCTACTCCTACCCCAGCACTGTTGTTTTTGTGCATGTAGCTTTGCAGGCCCCGGCTTTATGTCATCCAGACTGGCTGGTTCAATTTTGTTGGGACCTAAATTCTGAACAAGGAGAAATGCCATTATGGAAAGGCCACATGGCAGAATTCTTCTCAGGTTTCAAGCAGGAAAAGGTGCCATTTTGTGAGAACCATGTGGTAACCACATGCTAGGTCTTCACAGCCTATTTCCTGGACATACCAGGTAACCTATCAGGAAAGAACAAGGAAGCAGTAGGAAGATACCCCTAGACAACAACCAATTATTTTAGAGATCATCAGAAAACTGGAATATTCCTATATCTTTTTCCCATATAATCTTCCTTATGACCTTGGGCAGAGCTCAACTCCTTCCGGTGGTGGCCCTGGCTGGCCAGTGGGGGTGGGTGGGACCTTGTTGGCAGATAGATTAAATTATTATTAAACTTTATTCTAGTTGTGTGGTCTCATCCTTCTACTCCAGACCCAAGCAAATATTACTGAAGTAGCTCCCAAATACTCCTTAAGAACTTACCCCCCACAACAGAAAAGACAAAGTAGAGAACTAGTTACATAAGTTGATACTAGTTTGATGATATCACACTCGAGTATACAATCAGCTAACTTTATTCATTTTTTTTTTTGGGATGTGGGGTCACACCCTGCAGCACTCAAGGGTTACTTCTGTCTCTGTGCTCAGAAATTGCTCCTGGCAGGCATAGGGGACTAAGGGGATGCCGAGATTTAAACTACCATCTATTCTGGATCAGCTGCGTGCAAGGCAAACACCCTACTGCTGTGCAGTATCTCTTCATTCCCTAACTTGATTCTTGTGATTCTTGATTCTTCAGATAATTTTTCTAACAGAATGTGATATTGTGATTTATAGGAGGTAAATACCAGGTAATTCAAATCTGGTTTTCAACATTTTCAAACATGAGGAGTGCCACCAGTTGTGCACCAGTCAGAAGACTAACAGTTAATCACCATGCTGCTAGATCTGTGGTTTAAACCAATTTACATCTGCAGATCTGCACTGGTCTGACAAAAATCACATAGATGCAGCTGCTACATGGAGAGAAATTTAGACCCAACACCCTGATGAGTAATCTAGTCTGGCATAAGGCATAATTTCAGAATATGGTGGAGGAGGACCAGACTGGCCAGACTTCCCAGAGCCTAAAGTGAGGGCATCATGATAAGTAAAGCAGAATGAAAACTATGTATGTCACAGCAATCCAACCAGAATGTCCCAATGATTGTTTCTGCTTCTGTACATTTCCTTTGCTTTAGATAAATTACTGATAAAAATAATGTGGGGTGAAAAAGACAGTGAAAATCATGTAAAAATTGATGTCTTTGCTCTTGTTTGAGGGCTCCAAGTTTCTCTCTGACTTGTGGGCCCTCAGCATTGAGCCATAATACATCTTTCCTTACACTCTTTTATCTGTGTCCTCTTTTCTGTGTGGCCATCTAGAGACCGGCTACCTAACAGGACACTAAAGGGACCAGAGACTGATGATCATTGAACTTATTCATCACCATCCCCAAGATCACAATTTCTAAAATACTTAGACTTTTCCTTAAATTTAAGAATTTAGGCAAAATGGAGAGATAATATAAGGGGAAAGGTAGTTGCTTTGCTTGCAACTTGACTGGTTGCATCCTCACATTAAGTCATTCCCTTAAGGAGTGATTCTAGAGCACAGAGCCAGGAGTAAGAAGCCTGAGCACACCTTGATGTGCCCTTTCCCCAAATAAACAAAAGAATCTAAGAGGTGTCTCTTGTTATGCTAATTAGATTATTCTTCCAACAGCACCAGATGGCAAAAGCTGATTGATACATCAGTCTTGTATTTAAATGTGTTTCCCAGAGCGGCTAATATTGTTGCCTCTCAACCCTGCATTGTAGGTAGAGTGGGGGAGGGGGAGAGGATGCAATGCTGGAACAATCCAAAGATACAGTAGGTAGAAGTAGGGAAAGGTGGAGGAGGAGGAGAGTGCCTTTAGTTCTTTCACTTTAGATGGCTCAGTAAGGCACATGTTGACCTAGGACGGACCATGGTTCTCTCCCCCCTCGTCCCATGTGGTTCCCCAAGCCAGGAGTGATTTCTGAGTGCATAGCAAGGAGTAAAACCTGAGCATCACTGGGTGTGGCCCCAAAAGCAAGCAAACAAACAAATAAATAGAACAAAATATAAAAAATAAAAAAGATTGAAGGTTACAACAGTGCTTAATAGAGTAAATATATATGTGTATATGTATATGTATATATATATATATATGCATGCGTATGTGTAGGTGTAGGTGTATATGTATTGTATATGTATATGTATACTTACTTCTTTGGCCCTGAGTAGAAGGACAAGGCCACACAACTAAAATAAAGTTTAATATTTAATATGTCTGCCAACAAGTCCCCAACACTGGCCAGACAAGGCCACCCCCCCAAAGGAGGTGAGCCCCAACCAAGGTCATGAGGAAGACTATATAGAGAAAGAATATAGGAAGAGTCCAGCTTTCTGATGATTCTTAAAATGATTGGCTCTTGTCTAGAGGTTCCTTCCTACTGCTCCTAAGTCCTTCTCTGCTCCTAAGTCCTAAGTCCTTTCTGATATGGCCAGGTAGCTTGTGGTGGGGTCTATTAAAATATGTTTGTGGAAACCTAGCATGTGGCTTATACTATGTGTTTCTTACAAAATGGCGTCTCTCCCTGTTCAGAACCTGAGAAGAAGCCTGCCATGTGGCCTTTACAAAATGGCGTCCTTCCTTGTTCAAAATTCAGGTCCCAACATCTACATATTTGAAAGTGAAAGGTCCGGAAGTCCAGATAACACTCTGATGCAGAGAAATGAAGAGATGATTACTCAGGCAAAAGCTCAAGTGGGTCTTTATTTCTGGCCGGTCAGGGTCAACTGCCATGTGCCCGTAACAGGACAAAGGCAAAAGGCCTTGTGGCGGTCTACATTTCTTCTTATATACTATAAGGGGGAGGGGTAGTGACAACTTCCTTAGAGGCAGGACATCCGCTAACATAATACGAGGTATTGGTGGGGGCGAGGTAGTGAGGTAGTGACGACTTCCTTAAGGGCAGGACATTTGCCAAGGTTAACTTCCCTTTGCAATCCTCACTTCCTGTAGTGAGGCTTCTAATTCTAGAAGCAGTGTGATCGGGGGCCTCCATTTCCTAATATTCCTGGTCAGAATTTCCTGCATGAGCTAATTCTTGGTATTGTTGGCATAATACCATGAGCTTGACTTCCCCAACCTGAGCTCGAATGAATGTCGTGAGGCGGCTGATTATGCATGGCCCAATGGCTACCAGAAGTTAGAGGCCCAAAAGGGGCCCCAGTAGGGGTATTAGATAGGGGAGAATCCTACCCCATAAAGACCATAGGGACTGTCTAATAATAGCTCCTTTCTTCTTTTTGGTCAGCTCCTCTTGATGGTGTCTGATTCTGTCCCGCACTATTCCCAATTTGTTGGTATAAAAACAACATTTTTCTTGCAAGGCCACGCAAAGTCCTCCTTTCTCTGCCAGGATTAAATCTAACCCTTGCCTGTTTTGTAATACCACTTCAGCCACGGAGTCAAGCTGGTACTGCAGATCATTAATAGATTTATATACCATCTCCACATCTGAAATAAACTTTTGCGAGAGTTTGTCATACCTGTGTATTGATATTGCTAGTCCTGCTCCCCCAGTCGCTAGTCCACCTGCTACCCAAAGCCCCACCAGTAGGGGCAGGAGCACCACAGCTCGTAGAGACAGACGAGCATCACCTAAGAGATCTATGCTAGGCAGAGGGATGGGCTCTGTCCCCAGGATGATGTCAACGTTGGGGAGTATTAATGCTGGGGCACAAATTCCAGTCCAGTTTGGGGTAGAAGAGAATAAGCCAAATTTCCCCCACATATCCATACCCATCCCAGAGGTAAGCACCCTGGGCTGGGGGCGGGGGTTAGGTAGGACTTCTGAGCACTGAGTGGCTCCCATCTGACCTAGGTCTACAGATTCGGTGCCATTATGCAAATAGCAAACAGAAGATTCAAAGCTAAGAGGAACTACCTTAAAGGGTTTGACATATAACTACAACTAAAGAAGCAAAGGTTAGATTACCTAGTCAGACAGGGACAGCCAGAGGCCAATTTTCCCCCTGTCTTCATACAAAGCCAACAATCAGCAGCTTAAAAAGGGTTAGAAAAATTAAGAAGTTTGTGAGTTTCCTCTAGGATGCTCTGAGTATTTGGATCTAACTTCTCAGCAGGCATCCGGGGTCAGAGGGAGGGATGCTTGGGCCACTTAGGCATTAGGGCCTCCACCTCCTTTGTAGTCCAGTCTATGACCTCCTTCTCTCTTTCCTGGTCTGTTGCCCCCCCCATCCGAGAAGTGAACGGGTGCCTTTAGGGGCCAACAGACCATGCAACTTGCAGCTGCATAGGGGGACTTATGGCTATTAACTGTCCACTCCCCTCCCATGCTCCCCCTGTAAGTTTTGGTGACCTTGGCCACCAGATATGCCTTGTTATTTTTGGTACACTCTCGATACTCCCTATAGCACCAGGAATGAACTTGATTAAGTTCCACACATTCATCAGGGCATTTCCCCCCCAAAGAGGGAGGCAAAGGCTGAGGTTTTGCTTTTCACACCCATTCCAGTCCCCCCCACACATGGGAAGAAGTAGGGGACTGAAGGTAAGCAGCTCTAGTTCCGCAGTCTACTGATTGAGTGTACAGAAGCCTATTGTTGAGTTGATAGCCCCACCCTGCAGTCACAGGGGTTTCCATATAGTCTTTTTACCAGTTTATCTGGGTGTACAGCCTGATCAAATACTCCCTTAGCAAGTGCCAGGAGGAGCATTGTCAGAGTCAGTGAGTGCATCAGGGCTGGAGTGTGTCTGCCGGACCTGAATCTTGAAGGGATTCTCAGTACGCTCCACTTTCCACTCATCATGGTTGAGATCACCAGGGGCAGGTTTTAGAGGAGAGGCATGAACCCAGGAAACAATGCCGTCCACCTTAACAGCAGTTGGGGTGATCAGAAGGATGACATAAGGTCCTTTCCACCTAGGCTCTAATGTCTGCGAGTAGTACCGTCTCACCAGGACCTGGTCTCCCAGCTTGAAGGGGTGAGGCACCGTCAGTTCTCCAGGTTCATATGCCTGTCTGAGTTCCTTCCAGACTTGGCTTTGTAGGGCAGCAATGGTGGCCAGCCAAGCTGCTAGGGGAGTGGAAGGGGGAGAGAAAACATCATAAGGCTCAGAAAGCATTCGGGACGGGGGGGGGGGCATACAACACTTCAAAGGGGGTTAATTCACACAAAGAATGCAAGGGTTTTTTTTTTGCCCTGAAGAGGGAAGAAGGTAGGAGGGTGGTCCAGTCCTCAATGCCAGTCTCTAGAGATAATTTGGTTAGAGTCTCCTTAATTGTTCTATTCATCCTTTCTACCTGCCCTGAACTCTGGGGGGTGATATGCACCATGCAGTTTGCAATTGATCCCCAGGGTCTTGGCTAATCCCTGATTTACCTGGGCCACAAAAGCAGGTTCGTTGTCTGACCCAATTACCTGAGGAAGTCCAAACCTGGGGAAGATGTCATCTAATATCTTCTTAGCCACCACCTAGGTTGTTTCCTTCTTGCATGGTTAAGCTTTCACCCATCCTGAAAAGGTATCTACAAAAACTAGTAAATACTTTAGTCATATTTCACAGGCTTGATCTCAGTGATATCAATCTCCCGATGTTGGCCTGGTCTCTCCCATCTCAGTCTCTTTCCGGTCCCCATCTTGGTAGGATAGGCATTTACCAGCTGACAGGGTTGGCAGGATTTTATAATTTTTTTCAGCCATTTCCTTTAGCCTCTCTGGTTTGGGTGCCCAGGACCATTCTGTAATTAGCTCCATCATTTTTCTGGCCCCCGGTTTGGGTGCCCGGGACCATTCTGTAATTAGCTCCATCATTTTTCTGGCCCCTAGATGGGTGAGTTGGTGAAGCGTTTGCAGATACTGATTGACTTCTTGTACTTTGTTAGAAGGAAGGAAGTCTACAGTTGACACTGGAGGGAGATTGTCGGGTTCAGTAACAGTAAGCACAGGGGTCTCCTTCATGCGGGATGCCACTGCCTTCGCTGCTCCATCAGCTCTTCAGTTCCCGGAAGCGATGGTCCCTTTGCCTGTTTGATGACCTGGACAGTGAACTATGGCCAGTTCTTTGGGTAGGAGTAGAGCCGATAAAAGATGCAGTATCTCTTCTATGTTTTTAATTTCTTTTCCCGCAGAGGTCAGGAGTCCTCTCCCTTGATAGATAGCACCGTGGACATGGGCAGTTCTAAAAGCGTACCTGATATTCTTGTAGATGGTTGCTCTTTTTCCTGCTGCCATTTCCAGTGCTCTGGTAAGGAATAGCAACTCAGCTTGCTGGGCAGAGGTTCCCTATTTTAGGCGCTGAGACCAGATAACATCATGGTCACTCACCACTGCAGTTCCGGCTTGCCTGTCCCCATTCTGGACAAAGCTACTTCCGTCTGTGTACCATATGACGTCAGAGTTCCTTATTGGTTGGTCCTGTAGGTCCCTCCACAGCCCACTCTCTTCAGCCAGCAAATCCTGGCAGTTATGCAACACTGGTGTTCTGACTCTTCAGGAAGCAGGGTGGCCGGATTTAGGGTCACAGGTAGGCCAATGTTTATTCTGCCTTTGTCTAGAAGGATACTCTGATAGTGGGTGATATGGGCATTTGAGAGTCAACGGTCAGGGGGCTGCCGAATTATACTTTCCAGACCATGAGGGGCTATTATAGTTAACTTCTGTCCCAAGAAAATTTTATTCACATCCTTTACCAGCAGTGCAGCTGCGGCTATTGCCTTCAAACATTTAAGCCACCCACTGGCCACTGAGTCTAGTTTCTTTGATAGGTAGGCAACAGGCCTTTTCCATGAACCTAGCGTCTGCATCAGCATTCTTCTTGCCATCCTCCCTTTCTCTTTTAGATATAAGGTAAAGGGCTTGCTAGCATCAGAGAGGGCCAGGGCTGGGGCTGTGAATAGAGCTGTTTTGATAGAGTCAAACGCCTTTTGGCATTCATGGGTCTACTCAAACTTGGTGTCCGCCTTGGTGAGGGGGTATATTGGGGCTGCCAGACTGGCAAAATCAGGGATCCAGAGGCAGCAGAAACCTGCTGTACCCAATAATTCACGTAACTGCTGGCGGGTGGTAGGCACTGGGATTTGTGCCAAGACCTTCTTCTGGGCTTCCGTCAACCATCATTTTCCCTCTCGTAGCGTGTATTCCAGAAACGTCACCTCTCTGGCACAGCTTCGCCTTCTTGGCTGATGCCCTATACCCTAGTCGAGCAAGTTCCTTTAGCAGGTCATGGATGGCTGCTTGCAATCCTCTTCAGTTTTTCCTGCAATTAAAAGATTGTCCACATACTGTAGCAAGGTCACCTGGGGTGCTGGCTGCAGAAGAGACTTAAGTCTTGGTGCAAAGCCTCATCAAAGATGGTAGGGGAGTTCTTAAATCCCTGGGGCAATCTGGTCCAGGTTAGTTGACATGAAATTCCTGCCTCCGGATCACTTCACTCAAAAGCAAATAAGGGTTGACTGGCCAGATGTAGAGACAGGCAGAAGAAAGCATCCTTTAAGTCCAGTACGGTGTACCATACTCTTTCAGGGCTTAAGGTGCTGAGGAGATTTTATGGGTTAGGCACAGAGGGATGGATGGCTTCCACTTGGCTGTTAACCACCCTTAGGTCTTGTACTGGTCAATAGTCCCCGGTCCCAGGCTTTTTAACTGGGAGTAGTGGAGTATTCCAGGCTGATTGACACTGTACTAGAACTCCCTGTTGGAGAAGTTTTCGAATATGAGGAGTTATTCCTTTCTTCGCTTCCTGACTCATGGGGTACTGTCTGACTCGCACAGGGACAGCAGTAGCTTTCAACTCTACCACTTCTGGAGCCTGCAAGGTAGACAACCCCAGTCTAGCAGTTTCGGCCCAAGCTCCCGGAACTAGTCTCAACCAAAAATCGGTGTCTTGGTTTCCATGTGGCAAGGGATCATTTGTGAATAGTCTATATTCATCCTCAGCCCTAATGGTCAGGACAGAGGTGGTAAGTGGTTGGACATTGGGATTTAGAAAAGCAATCTCTGGACCAGTTTCTTCAAAAGTTATCTGGGCTCTGAGTTTGGTTAGCAAATCCAGCACCATTAGAGGTGAGGGGCAGTTCAGTATGACCAGGAAAAAATGCTTGATTTCTCCTTTCCCCAAGTCCATAATCCGGGAAGTAGTCCAAAAACAGTAGCTACTTCCATTAGCTCCTTGTACTAAGGATTGCTTACTAGAGAGAGGTCCCAAAGGCTTCTTTAGGACCGAGTATACTGCCCCTGTGTCAAGTTCAAAGTCTATGGGAGTCCCCTCCACCTTAAATTTAGCCCTGAGCTCCCAGAGGGGATTGAAGCCCTGACGCCCCCCTATTCAGATTCAAGGGCCAGGGTCCTTGAAGGTCGGGAGGATCATGGGGGTTGGGTGCATTCTCGAGCCCAGTGTCCCCTCTGGCGGCAGTGAGCACATTGGTCCTTGTCCAGGGGTCGGTGTCTTCATGGGCCCAGGTCCCTACCTTTCTGACCTGCGCTAGATCTGTCTACCGCTACTGCCAATACCCTTGCCAGTTCCTTATTCCTTCTTTGGTCCTTTTGTTCTTCCCTCCTCTCTCTCTTCCCTCTCCTTTTTCTCTGCTTCCTTTCTTTCTCTGTCCCTCTTCTCCTGCCACTCTCTCTTCTCCTTTTCTAGTAGCTCCTCTCTTTCCTCCTTTGTTTCTCGCTTACTGAACACTTTCTCAGCCTCCTTTACTAGGTCCTGTAATGTCTTTCCCTGGATATCCTCCAGCCTCTGAAGTTTCTTTCTAATATCTGCTGCTGACTGCCCTACAAAAGCCATAATGACTGAAACTTGATGAGTTTCAGAGGTTTGATCGAAAGGGGTATACCTCCTATAGGCTTCCATCAGCCTTTCTAGGAAAACTGTGGGAGGCTCATCAGGTCTCTGTATCACCTCTTTTACCTTGGCCAAATTGGTGGGCTTCCTAGCCACTTCCCGGAGACCTCTCATGAGAGTCTGGTGATCGGTGGACAGGCTCCCCCTACCTTCATACATGCTGGGGTCCCAATTTGGTCTCTGCAAGGGGAAAGTGTCATCAATAACATCAGGTCCAGTTGTCACCAAGCCATCTAATCCTATTACTTTCTTCCAGCCTGCTTCCAATTGGTCCTGTTCTTCAGTAGTGAACTGGGTACGAAGCAGCTGCTGGCAGTTGTCCCAGGTAGGCTGGTGGGTGTTCATCAGAGAGTCTAAAACATTAATTAACCTAGTGGGGTCTTCAGAAAAAGAGGGATGGTTAAGTTTCCAATTATAGAGGTCAGAAGAGGGGAAGGGCCAATACTGGAGGGTAGGCATCTACCCCCTCCTACCGTCCACCATAGACCCTACTGGCCTCAGCGGCATGATTGGCAAAGCTCTAAATGCCGGATCTCTTTGTTTGCTGCGGTCCCCCGTGGCTGGCCCTTTTCGGCTCTCATCCGGCATGGACTCAGAGGGTGATGGAGGCAAGGGAGTTACTCCTTCTCCCTCTCCCTGTGGCATGGGAGAAGGCAAAGAGGAGGAGGAGGAGGATTCTGCTGGGGAACGGGGTTCTGCTGTCACCTCGCCTGCTGGAGTGGAGGGGGCACGAGCAGATGGGCGGTAAGGAGGGGGGTCAAAGAGAAGCAAGTCCATGGTGTCAGGGTAAATGCAGCTAAGGAAGCTCGCTCTTCCTTAGGCTTTGATTCTGACACCCCCTCTGCCTTCATGGGTAAGATCGTAGGCTCCAAGGGCGGATGTAAGGAAGAAGGTTTAGGAGGGAGAAGGAATGGCCGCACCCAGTCAGGGGGGCTGGTACAAAGGTCTTCCCACATGAGAATGTAGGGTTCTTGAGCAGGATGTCCAGGCGGCCCTGGTCAGTACATGATGTCCTTCACTCTGCGAACTAGGAAAACATGGAAAGATCCTCCTTGCAACCATCCAACCTGAAAGGTAGGTCACTCAGCAGCACAACAGGTCTGCCACTTGTCCTTTTTGATGACTAGGGAACGATTTTGTGCACGAGTCCTTAATTCTGACCAGTGGTCCAGAGTAAGAGACAAAGGGGTAGTTTGCTGCTGACTCATAATGAAAGTAGAAAATCAAAGGAGTAGATGAGGGAAAGATGGGAGGGGACAAAGGAAGTGAGGAAAAGAAGAGTTCAAGGAAATAAAGCCAACACCCACCTACACAATCTACACACAGACACAAAAGGAAAAACAAAACCTCAAAAACGAAGATCTCCAATTAATAGAAATAGAATCCACACGGCAGCCTGGGAACATCTTCCTTCTGCAGCAAAAACCAAACTCCTGGGGTGCCTCCAGGGTCGTGACCTATAGTTTTTGAACCCGTCAGTTCACTACTACTTGGAATCCACATCAAGTGGGGACTCTTAATTCCACCCGGAATCCATGTCGAGTGGAGACTCTCAAGCCCTCGATCACACAATTATTTCCCTGTTTCTATTTCCAACACATGTCAAATCACAACTGACAACACAAGATATACTGCTAGTTCCTACACACATCAAATTACAACTGACATCACAAGATATACTACTCAAAACCCACTGAGTCCATCTATTTACCATTCCACTCCGGGCACATCAAGGACTCCTGGCTGGCTCGCCAATGAAAGGTCCAGCAGTCCAGATAACACTACAATGCAGAGAAATGAAGAGACGATTACTCAGGCAAAAGCTCAAGTGGGTCTTTATTTCTGGCCGGTAAGGGTCAACTGCTATGTGCCCATAACAGGACAAAGGCAAAAGACCTCGTGGTGGTCTACATTTCTTCTTGTATACTATAAGGGGGAGGGGGTAGTGACAACTTCCTTAGGGGCGGGACATCCGCCAAGGCAATTCGAGGTATTGGTGGGGGCGGGTAGTGAGGTAGTGATGACTTCCTTAAGGGCAGGACATCTGCCAAGGTTAACTTCCCTTTTCAAAAGTATATGAAAATAAAAACATGAAGACTTTAAAAAAATAGTTATCTGGATGTTCTGGGAGTTCTGAATGTTGTTTGCTTGTTTGTTTTTCTGTAAGGATGTAGTCAACCAAATTAATTTGGGAAACTCTGAATCAGAAGATTGAAATTTCTAAGCCTACCTTTAACCAGATTGAAGCAGGAAAGGTGAACAGAAGTCTCTGCATTGGTTCACAGTTCCCAGGTTCTTTAATATTTTTAAGAATAAAAATATTGAGTAATAAACATGTTCAGATTCAGAGTTAAAAGGTAGAAAAGTTTATTGGAAAACAGAGAAAGAAGGAACTCTCAATATGTGGAAGAACTTAGCATAGGAATTAATTAATATGGTCATTTGTGTTAGGGGGGTGGTTATAGGAAAACTGAGTCCTCATCTAGGCTTTAAAGGGCTCTTTGCATTCCTTATCAATTGATAAGAATATTACAAAGAATGAATCCTACAGAGTTGTCTGGCTTGTCTGAGTCCTTTGATTTGGCCATTTGCCTTAGGCATTGGTATTATCTTAGTCTCCTAGTGAGTTTAAAATCAGTTTCAGAATACTAAAATCTTGGGGAATTACAGGAATATTTAAAAAGATGACTGATCACAGCAGCTGGCAAAGGGAAACTGAGCATTCTTCTTTCAATAGGAGTGGAATTAATGGTTAAATTGTGTTACAGGCAGGAAGATGACGACCCTGATAAGTTTGTATTTTGGGGAAAACTCTGAAACTGGAACCTGCCTGAAAGCATGGAAACTTTGAAACAAAGGACCATTTGTAGGAGCAGGAAAACTATTGAGATGCAGAATTTCTGCCCAAATGCAGGGGTTTCCTGATGGGAGGGATGTCTGGACCCCCTGGGGAAAAGGACCTCCAACATTGTAACAAAGGCCAGGTGAATTAAATGAGCATCAACTGCCCAAGTTCTCTTGGCAACATTCCTAGCAATGGACAGAGGACTGGAGATGGGGTGAATGGGTGGGAATAGTTCAAATAAATTTATTTTGAACAAAAGAGATGTGCACATGTGCTGCCAATTCCTATGTATCACTGATGAATGCATGCATTATTGCAGAATACACAGTGTCCATTTATTTTTTAACTGTGCATATTTTATTTTTATTATGTTTTTAATTTTTAATTGTTTTTTTAAGTATTGTGTTTACAGAATTGGGTTTCTGTCATAGAATGTACTTCACCACAACTTTCCTGCCACCAATATCCCCCATTTCCCTCCAATCCAACCCACCAATGCCTGTCTCATCCCCCCCCTTTATTGACACTGTGGTTTGCACTATCGTTGATACAACTTACATGTTGTTAGAATCTGAGACCACACAACTGGAGTAAAGCTGAATACTTTAATCCATCTGCCAACATCCCCAAACTGGCCAAACAGGGCCAGCTCCAAATAGAGATGAACCCCACCCAAGGTCAAGAAGAGGATTATATAGCAAAGGGATATAGGGAGGTTGTAGCTTTCTGATGATCTTTAAAATGATTGGCTATTGTCTAAGGGTAATTTCCTGCTGCTCCCTTGTATCCTTTCCTGATAGGCTACCTGGTATGGCCAGGTAGCTTGAGACAGTATTCATGAAAATAAGCTTGTGAAAACCTAGCATGTGGCTTACACGAAGGGGTACTTACATAAATGGCATCCCTCCTTGTTCAGAACAGAAGAGAAGCTTGCCATGTGGTCTTTACAAAATTGTTGTCCCTCCTTGTTCAGAACCCAGGTCCTGACGATGTCATTTTTATCCCCTTTTCAGTATCCTGCTCTTGTCCAAAGTGATCAGTTCTAACTGATCCAATAATATTGATGTAGTAAACCTTTCTCTATTCTAATTGCACACTGCAACCTTTGTAGCAAGCTTCCTACCGTGGATTGGTCTTCCTAACCCTCATCTTTATTGTCTCTGAATATTATTACCATACTGTTTTGTTTTTATAATTTTTCTTATCCCCCACAGATGCATGATATTATTCTATTGTCCCTCTGACTTATTTCACTCAGCATAATAATTTCCATATCCCTACATGCACAAGCACATTTCATGATGTTAGAAAGGAATATTAAAATATAAGTTTAGAACTAAGTTTAATTCAGAATTAACTATTGCTGATCTGCTTCTGTAACTCAATTTTCCCACATAAGTTTGGTTTAGAAGTAACTGCTTGTTTCACTTCTTGCTTTATTATAGATATGACCACAGCAATGACAGGCTTAAAGTTGCCAGGACAGGGACTAGGACCCAGAGGGTAAGCCCAGAAGGATGGCCAGTTCCAGGAACTTTAAGGGCACATACCAGGACAGTTAAACTAAGGGGTGCAAAATATCTAATAATACCCTGGGGCATGTGGGCAACAAACCTAATCTAACTGTAACTGAAGGTTGTCAGGTGCCCAAGCCCCTCTTCTACTACTTCAGCCAACCAATTTACAGCTGGTTGACACAAAATGTACTAAGAACTTATAGTTTTACTCCTATCTTCTTGAAACTTCAGGAACCCTATAAATATGAACTGCAAACCCACTTAGTGGTCGCCATTCGTGAAAGGTTAGGCCCCAGCATTCTGGTAACTGAATAAACTCCTTTGCCTTTTGTATTACTGTATCTTCTTTGGTTTTTGTGGGATGGATCTTGAGTCCAGAGCTAACAATGATATCACTTTTCCTAATGGCTGCACAGTATTCCATTGTGTAGATGTAGCACAGTATCTTTAGTCACTCATCTGTTGTCAGGCTACTGGGTTGCTTCCAAATTCTGACAATTGTAAATAGTGCTGTGAAGAACATAAGAGCACAAAGGCTATTTTTGTATTATGTTTTTGTGTTTCTATGGCATTTTTCTCGGAGTGGTATTGATGGATCATATGGGAGCTTAATTTCCAGTTTTTTGAGGAATATCCATATTGTTTCCCAGAAAGGCTGACTAAACTGCATTCCCACCAGCAGTGAATGAGAGCTCCTTTCTCTCGGCATCCACACCATCAGTGACTGTTCTTGTGCCAGTCTCTGTGGTGTGAGATGATATCTCATTGTTGTTTTGATTTGCATCTCCCTGATTATTAGTGATGTGAAGCAATTTTTATATGATTTTAAGCATCTGTATTTTTTCTTTGAGGAAATTTCTTCTCCTTATTTTTGGGTTAGGTCAGATTTTGTTTTCTTGTTTAGTTCTGGCAGTACCTTGTATTTCTTAGATATTAACCCCTTATTCGATGGGTAGTAGGCGAATACTTTCTTCAATTCTGTGGGTAGATTTGGTATCCTAATCACTATTTTCTTTGAAGTGTAGAAGCTTCTCAGCTTAATGTACTCCTATTTATTTATCTTTGCCTCCACTTGCTTGGACAGTGGTGTTTTCTCCTTTAGTCTCAGTGTCATGGAGTTTTTAGCCTCTAAATACTTTATAATTTCAGATCTGATACCAAGGTATTTAATTCCTTTATATTTCAATAAATCCATTTTAATTTACTGTTTGTAACCTCCGGAAATTCTTTAATGAAAAAGAAAATCTATGAACTCAAAATACCTACATAAAGTCTAAGATTGGCTTTCCTGCAAAGGTAAGTCTTTGCTCCCGTCTGAGTCCAGTGCTCATTCAGAAATCATATAGCAAGAATCATTTTCCACACTATGTAAAACAAGTAGATGTAGTTGTAGTTTGACAATTTGGTAGTTACCCAGTGGGGCTTATGGAATTTCAAGTCCATGCAGCATAGATACTCACCATAGACTTAGTACACCCTAAAATTCCCTGGCATTCCTGAATTGAGATATTTGGAGAAAGGGAAAAGAATATATTTCTTCTTGAAGCTGCTGCCTTTCTCCCCTGTCTGAGAATTGCTTTCTGTTTATAGGGAGGTTATATCCACACCCTACTAAAAATTATTTCTATGAACCAACAATACAGCAGGTATTTTTGTTCTCTCTACATGATGGATACATTGAAGATATATTTTTCACTTTAGATCATCTTACATTACCAGTAAACGATCTAAAAACATGTAATGACGACTGTTTAAACAGGATAATATACCCCTAGAAGCAAGCTTCTTACCTGGCAGGATCTGATCTAATTCTGCATTATAAAGTTAATTCAATTAACAGGAAAGCCATTAAGACACACTATTAGCTAACCAGAGCTATCACATTTCCTTGTACCTACTGATGTACACAATTCAGAACAATGCCTGCAGAGTGAAAATTTGGACCCAATCTTGATGATTCTTGGAAACTCATGGAGTCTAGTTTTTTTTAAACATGGTAAATATTATCTGATATCATGTGTAATATTAAGTAAATATTATCTGATATCATGTGTAATATTAACTCCCTTTAATTTATATTGGTTTTGTAAAATTTTAACTACAGAAAGTGATCTTAAATTATTCTCATTTGTAGAGAAACATGCACACTTAACTACACCTTTGATTATGCTTGTCTTCATAACTGGTCTGGAAAATTTATAAGCTCTTCTAGTATTCTTGTACTTACTATTTCTGTAAAATACCCTATAAACTGCTGTGCTATAAAAGAAGTCAAGTCATTTTGTCATTGGTAAATAGTCTGTAGCAGTAAGTCATATTGATTAATGCATTTATGCAGTTATTTACAGAATATATAAGTGCTTTTCCATATGATGTATTCTGAAAGCACAGAGTCTTCTAGATGTTCCTGTATTACTTGTACTGTTCTTGTACTACTATTAGAGAACTTAAGTGTAGAAATTTTCAAAGATTTGCACTCAACACATGGGTCAAAATTTTATCTCTAACCAGTAGTTTTTTCTTTATGTATCTCTATTGAAATTGCAATGTTCTGGGGCCGGGAAGGTGGCGCTAGAGGTAAGGTGTCTGCCTTACAAGCGCTAGCCAAGGAACAGACCGCGGTTCGATCCCCCGGCGTCCCATATGGTCCCCCCAAGCCAGGGGCGATTTCTGAGCACATAGCCAGGAATAACCCCTGAGCGTCAAACGGGTGTGGCCCAAAAACCAAAAAAAAAAAAAGAAATTGCAATGTTCTAATGACCTGGCACAGGCCTCAGAAGAATGGGCATTCTCCATTCACCCCTGAATCAGGGAAGCTATCTATGAAACATCCAAAGTCGTTTATAACATCACCTGGAAGCAATCCTCTATCAGGGAAGACCCTACGGCTGCTCTGACATTGACCTGCTCAAAAGAGACTTCCCTTAACACTAAGAAGACTTGACAACAATAACCTGCTTACAGGACAGGGCTCTCTGCATTGCCCTTTAATTGTGAGATAAAACTAGAGGTCGCTCCACACCACCCTGACTTCAATTTAGGATATGCAGATTCCAGGATCTTCAATACAGAAACATGATACCAACAACAGAAAAATAAAAAGTGTGAAAAATAAAAGTGAATTGGCACTACAGACAAGGACTTGGATTGGACAAACTAGTTTGCCTGGAACCTAGAGTTGTTCTTAAGTTAGGAAACTTCAGGGGTAGGGTCTCCTAGTATTTAGGCCAAGGCTTTTCCTTTCCATGTCCCTCATATTTTGGTGGGTTTATGCAAACAATAACTGTCACTCTAACACCATTTTTACAGTGCTCCTTTGATTCTAATCCTTAAAAAAACTTAAACTTTTGAAGTTAACTTAAACTAATATGCATGTGCATGGAAATGTGAAAAAAAATACTGTGCCTTCAATGTTTAAGGAGTTACATAAGTTTCATGGCCTTAGATTGCTTTGTGTACTGCTAAAAAATGTTATAATGTACTACAATGTGGGGACTTGAGGGACAAAGTAATTTGTACATGGATTGTGTTTTATTTTCTTAATGTTCTTTGGCTGAAAGTTCAAAATTAAGGTAGCAGCAGGAAGGTTTCTCCTGAGAATTCTGTTTATGGGTGATTGTCCTTCCACTGTAACTTTACCTTGTCCTCTTTCTTTGCATCTTTGTTCTCATAATTAAAAATAAAAAATTAAAGAAAAAATAAATTGCAATGTTCCTTTTACCTATGCTGACTGTTTCCTTTCTCTTGGCCTTCATGGTATTCAACTTCATGGAATCTGGCAGTTGGTCAGAGATGAAATATCAATTGTGTATACATATGCATACACACACACACACACACACACACACACACACTAAATTGAGCTTATAGAAGTGACATCTCCCAGAATTCTTAGCCAACTTGACCAGAAATTTATTGCAAGAGACTGAAGACTCAGTGCTGTTTGGTTCCTGTGATGCCTAGAAGTATGCAGACCATTCTGCCAGTGCTAGGCAGGGGCAGAAGGTGGGATGGGGAGAAAGGCTGCGCATATCAATGCTAGGAGACCATATGATGACTGGATTAAACCAGGGTAAGCAACATGTAATATAACAGTCTTCACCTTTGCAGTATTTCTCTGTCTTTATCCATCTCTGCTTTGCAGTACTAGGAAGGCTGCATTCTAATCCACTCAAACAGGAGATATTTTAATGGATGATAACCATAATATAGAGTCATTAGCAGAAACAAGAGGGTCAGGCATGGAATACTTGAGAATGAAGGATCAATTTCCCATCTGAGACTATGAGTATGCATAATTTTTATCACACTCCAAAGTCTTGTCAACAATATCGGAGATACAATGCAATGATTGTATCTCCCATTGCAATATTATTGAGCTAATTCTTAAAACATGTTAAAGTTTGCTAAAGATGCAAATAGTGGTTGTTATTTTTAATGATTTTATCAGATAAAGTTAGCAGAAGTTTTCCAGGATCTAAAAAATATAGAATAACATACAGAAGATATCTACATAAAAGATAAAAAGAAAAACACTAGATTTTAAAATTGAATTTGTGTTATCTTTACTTTTCTGAACTACAAATACAGATATCAGAATACTTATTGGAAAACAGACATGTTTATATTCAAATCTACCCCCTTTAGTTCTTATCTTCTCTTCCTTCTTCAAATGCAATGGCTTCATCATTCCCCAGACACTCAAGATTGATAATTAAAATTACAATGAGTTCTTTCCTCTGCTTCTTTTCAGTCAGAATATTTCATTTCAAATGGCAGAAATCCTACACAAACTAGTTTAGAAAGCAAACAAAAAATATTTGCATTGTTGACAAAACTGAAAAGCCTGGTGGTAGAATTTAATGAGATATTTCTGAAGAAGGAAGTACTGAAAGAAAATCAGAAAGTGCATCAGAAGATTAACTCAGTCTGTTTCAACTTTCTGCACCATTATGGTTCCCTGAGTACTGCCAAGAGTAATCCCTGAGCACAGAGATGGGGCAAATCCTGAGCAGACCAATCATGACTTTAAAAGTGAGAAGTTTCAAGTAAGGTATTCAGATAGTATTCAAAAGCTAAAAACTAAGATATGGATTTTTTATACAACATATAGAAAAAAATATTACTTTGTCTATATCTTGATTTTTACTCAGTGAAAGTTTTGATCTGTGATATGCAAAACTATAAAATAATAAAAATACGAGTTGCTTATAAGCTCATAGTTTTATGATGTTTTGTTATGTAGCAATAGGAGGTATGTTCTGCCAAAGACTTCTATTTTTATTCTCTATTTCTAAAATGACAAAATTTCTTTGAATATTTAATAATTGGAACTGATGTCAATTATAATCTGCCCCACTTTATTTCTTTAATCTTTTGCCAATTCCTATAAATTATACTCACTGGTGTATTCCCTTGTCTTAAAAATAATTCAAAGATGTAAACTTTTAGGAAAATGGTATTCCCATTTATTTCTTTTATTGGCACTGACTTGTGTCAGAAATTTTTCAACAGTACTAGAGAAACAACTTAGGGCTTCACACATGTATGACTTGTACTCTACCATTAGCTCATATTCCCATGTCACTAAAGAACTGACTTTTTTATGTCAATTTTAGACCTATACTTCTAGAATCTTATATCTAATAAATAAAGAAAAATATTTAATATTAATGTGAAGTGATAGATAAGCCTTTATTTTGCATGGGAAATTTAAAAACTAATGGATATGTTAAGTGAGACATACTAAAATAGCTGGTAAGCTATCTCAGTAGTGGAGGACATACCTAGCCCTGTACTCAAAGCCAGGAACACATGGACCCCCAAGTTTCACTTGATATAGAATAGGGCCCCAGAGCACTACTTTGGTGGCACTGGTGACATAATTACTGTGAGCTGAGGAGCAATGTGTCCCCAGACTGATTACTGACTTGTCAGATCCACACCACTGGTCAAGTACTATATTTAGTGACCTCAACCTTTAAAAGTCCTCTTGGAGTAACCCCTATTAAAAGTGTATATTATACATGTGTAATACATATATGTAATACATACTATATATGTCATATATATGCCATATAAATGTGATTCAGAGAAGTACACAAGTCCACAATTTTGGCCTATCAAACAAAAAAAGACCACAAAGACCATTAACTTTGAACCTTATCTCCTTGAATCTCTGAAGCCTTCCTTATACTCCTTTTTATTCCCCCAGATAAACATAGTCCTAACCTCTAGCATGTAAGTGCACAGTATATATATATATATATATAACATATATATATGTTTTATGCATTTCTTTTACAGTATATATATATAACATATATATATATATGTTTTATGCATTTCTTTTACTCTACTGCATCCTTAGAAGAGTCATATGTGTATTTTCCTGGAATATCTGTAGCATCTCAGTACAGATTTATTACAATTTTGCATCTATATTTATTGTACTAAAATGTTGTGATAATGATTTTGTATATAACTTTAAGCATACCATAGGGTAAATAACTAATAGTAAAATAAAAATGTTGAATCATGTGTGTTGAGCTTTAATTTACCAACCAAAGTATTTCAAAATTATTTTCCTTGGTTGAGTGATAGTACAGTAGGTAGGGTACTTACCCTGCAAGTGGTCAACCCAGGTTGAATATCTCCTTCCATTACAGTTTTCTGAGCACTGCCAGGAGTGATTTCTGAGCATCAATAGTGTTGTCAAAAAAAAAAAAACAAAACCAACAACAAAGGATTATTCTTATTTGCACTTCATCAATAATTCAAGTTGTTCTAAGTTCTTGCTAACACTTTATGTTGTAAGGAAAATATGTTTAACCATATGGTGAAAAATATCAAAGACAGGAAAGTACTAATCACAAAGGGAAAAGCTAATAAAAGACAACACCAATTTTAGAAGTTGTTTTTATTAAAAACTATCAAGAGAACACACAAGTCAGTCATAAAGCAAATAAATTTACAATAAATGTACAATGCATATAACTGACAAATAACTAGTGTGTAAAATATAAAATAAATCTACAACTAAATAAACGGAAAAATAAAGGTAATTAATAGAACAAACACACAAGTCATGAATAGATATTACAATTAGATTGGAATTAAATATGAACAAAGAGAAGGAAAGAGTTACCTCTTAGCCTATGTATGGCCTACCCGTTATCCACTTAGAAAGGGGCACTTAATTTACTTAGATGGAAAGCAAACTGGCATCGTACAGCTGGAATAGATAGAAGTTCAAGACCTACACAGGGATAAATACGTAACTTTGCCTATTTGGACACATAAAGCTTCCATGTGTTCATAGTGAACTCTTTATCATTATTACAACACAATTTTATTTATTTATTTATTTATTTATTTATTTATTTATTTATTTATTTTGGGGGGCACACCCAACCATGCTCCAGAGTTACTTCTGACTCTAAGCTCAAAAATTGTCCCTGGCAGGCTTGGGGGACCATATGGGTTGCTGAGATTCGAAACACCGTCTATCCTTGATAGGCTGCGTGCAAGCCAACCACTATGCTATCTCTCTGGCCCAAACCTACTGCTTAATCCTGTCTCTGCTGAATTTATTCCCCAAAGAAGTCAACCACAGAAAATCAGGAAAAATGCTTCCCTCACCCTGACACTAACAAAGAAACAGAATATTCAAGGAATTAATATATGCATAAGAAGGCGTTCCACTTTGCCAGTCATCAAGAATTGTAGCATCATGAATCAGAATTCACATGCTGAATAAGATTCAGCTCCATTATGAAGAAAAATTTCTGAAAGAACTGTGTAGTAAACATAAAATTGTGAAGCTGCCTTGGCCCCTAACCAAACTGTGTAATTGAGCAATTAATAAAATTTAGCTTATAAGTTCCATGCTGAGGCAACACATGAAATAAAGTATTCTTAATCTTTATGCATTGTAAAGATATTATTTGTTTAGGAGAGAAAGTTTATTAATTTCTACAATGTCAAGCAATATTTAATGAATGAATTTAAGCTCTAAACAGATTTGGAGACATCTTCCTTAAAGAATAGCTTCAAGATCGTGAACAGACCAATATGAATGGAGTCTGGCAGTTGGGAATGTTTTATTGCTTTTTGGGCCACACCCAGTGATGCTCAGGGGTTACTCCTGGCTATAAGCTCAGACATTGCTCCTGGCTTGGGGGACCATATGGGACGCCGTGGGATCAACCATCCTAGGTCAGCGTGTGCAAGGCAAATGCCCTACTGCTTGCACCAGTTGAGAAATTTTAAATGGCTTGTTTGGTGGTACAAAATTGTACTTTGGGACTTTACTATCAAGTCAGTCAAGAATTATTTACAAGTCAACCCTTTTCATCACCATGGTTTAAGTAGTTCAGACTTCCACATTTATCAAATAATAATATTTTAGGACTTTGAAATAGTGGAGCAGCCCAAATTATTTTGAAATTTATTGATCCTGCCTAGATATTCATTTAACTTCTGAATCAGTTTTGTCAACCATGAACTTGGAAACTAAATTCTGGAGAAGCACCCTTGGTTTGGATCCCAGATCTAATATGTAAATACTTTAGACTTTGAGCTAAACATTAAACCTCTTTTTGTTTTATGATCTACTTCTATGCTAGAGAAAAAGGCAAAGAGGTTCCATAGGAATATATGCAGATAAAGAACTGAGAAACATATGTTCAGATCAGGGCCCCATAAACATGTCATCTGATTTCTTCTTCCCCATTCCATCCTAGACATTCTTGTCAGCAATCACTCTTTGGTATTATAACAATTGCCCAATAAATTTATTTTCAAGACTTTTGTATACTTTTGTACATAATATTAACAAAAATAACTCATATAACAAAGTACCACATAGAATATGCATTCAATGGTTTGAAAAGTGCTGTTTCCTCATTCCCCAGGGCTCTTCATCATGTCATTCAAGGAGCAAATCTCTATTTTCTTAAAAAAAAAACTATCTTGAGATGGGGCAACCCTCTCTTAGTTAAAATTGTTGCCGGTTCCTCATGTCAGTGTGTCATGTTAAAACTGGTGCAAGTTGGTGCTGGGACAGCATTCAGAGTTTTCCCCGGAGGAGTTTGGTTCCTGGTGCTGTTGCTGGGACCTGTGTTGGTTCCATGTCTGGGATCTGGGTTCTGGGTTGGATGGTCGCAGTCCAATCACATGGAGTCAAAGTTGGGTCTACATGACACATGCTTATGGTGGGAGGTGACCCTGCATTTAAAAAAATGGGTTCTTATCCCTAGTAGATAAGAGCTTATTTTTGTGCATAATATTTCTCTTTATTTAGAGTGCCTATGCAAAAGGATATGGTGACATATTATATTGCTGGTGGATTTGGAGGTTAAGAATTATAGTCTGCACAATCTCTATGCCCTGGTTTTGATTTGAACTTTTATTCCAGGCAAGACTTTTCTTGTAGGTTTTCATACCAGGCAGAACCAAAACAGGTGAGGTTGTAGAGAAAAAGAAAGAAAAGAAAAAAAAATTGTAGATATATAATAGAAGAAAAAATAAAAATACATTTTAAAAAAGGTATTAAAGAAAAATGTTGTTTATGAGGCTGACTTTCTTTTGAAAATAAACAGACTAGAAGATATTACTATAGAGGTGTTAAACACATAAAGGGAATATAGGCTTCCTGATTGAGTCTTTTGAGATGTTCTTGAGGTAGGTGGAGTCCCAGGCATTTTTTATCATACATCATGTCTTGTTGAGTTTGCAAATGAGTGAGCATGGAGCCTGTAGTTGTTCCCATTGCCATGGGAACTTGCTTCAAGGATGGAGAAACGCTGTATATCTTAGGCCAAGGGAATTCCCGCTGTAATTTTCCCTAAATTTACTGTGCCTATGAAAAGAAGAAGAAGAAGAAGAAAGAAGAAGAAGAAGAAGAAGAAGAAGAAGAAGAAGAAGAAGAAGAAGAAGAAGAAGAAGAAGAAGAAGAAGAAGAAGAAGAAGAAGAAGAAGAAGAAGAAGAAGAAGAAGAAGAAGAAGAAGAAGAAGAAATACAACCCTTTTTTTTTAAGAAGTTGCTGGTCTGTTTTTTTTTTTTTCCTTTTTTTTTTTCTGTAGCTGATGGTTTTGGTTTTTGGCAATTATGTTTTTTATTTTTTTTATAATCTTGTTGATACTCCCTTATTGTTTTTTGTTTCTGGTCGGTCTTGTTTTACTACCTTTTTCTTCTTTTTTCTCTTCTTCTAAATGGATATTTATAACACCTAGATGAACTCCTTCTTCTTTTTCTCTTTTTAGTTTGCCTTTCTTTTCTTTATCTTTTTTCTTCTTCCCCCTGATGGTACCAAGGCCAGACAGTCAAATGTTCATTTGATGGAAATAACAACTGATCAGACATGAATACCAAATTGAAAGTCAATGACAACAGAATCGATTCCCAATCTACAACAAGCTGTACAAGGGGGAAACAGTAACTAGCATTATGGGGGTAAAGGAGGGAAATGTGGGATGCATGCTGGAAACAGGGGTAGAGGGAGGACAACACTGGTGGTGGGAATGCCCTTCACTTATTGTCACTATGTGACTCAAATATTACTGTGAGAGAATTGTAATTAGCCCAGGTATGATCTCCAGTACTGTTTATGTTCCTCTAAGCAGCACAAGGAGTGATCCCCAAATACAACAAACACACAAAAAGCTATTTCAGGTAGCTGGATTTGTTCTCCAATATGCATGGTCATGAACTATTCTCTTCTTGATTTTTATTTTATTATTAATTTATGTTTAATTTTCATATTGGGTTCGCATATGGTGCTGCTTAGGACTCACTCTTGACTTTGTGCTCAAGGGTCACTCGTGGTGGGTTTGGGGAACCCAAAAGGGGTATCAGAAATCAAACCAGGTGTGCTGTGTGCCAGGCAAGCACCTTACCCAATGTACTGTTTATTACTCTAATGGCCCAAAGAATGTGAGGGACCACAGAAAGTGTAGTCTTTTTCTTGAGGTTCCTGCTCATGGTTCACTCCAGGTGGACTCAAAGGACCATATTGGTTGCAGGGATTGAACCAGATCTGTCACATGCAAGTATCATACCTGATGTACTATCAATCTGTTGGTATTGTTTTGGGACCATACCCTAAAGTGCTCATAGGTGACTCCTGGCTTTGCACTAAGGAATCATTCCTGGTAAACTAGGGAGATTTAAGGGGTGCTGGAAATAGAACCCTTGTCAGTTGGCTAAGTGTGAGTACCGTACTCTCTTATAAATTTAACTTCTTATATATTGGCCTGTTGTGATTTCAGGTTATGACTTATTGTCATTTTGATCTTTGCATTCTTGAAGTTAGAACCAAAGCCTAACTTAGAGTAAGAAGGGTACATAAGATGTCCTTTTTCAGACAACATATTAATTTAACCATTTGAAGTGTACAAATCTTAGAATATTTACAGAGTTGTGGCCATTACCATAATCTATTTTATGAATCTTCCAGTGACTCCCCTAACTGCTTTTGCTCCAGTCCAGGCAATACTAATCTACTTCCTGTTTCAATGTGTTTTTTATTATGAATATTTAACACATTGAACTATAAAATATGTAATTTTATTGCATTTTTTTGATTTAAGCAACTTCTGAGCACAGAGCTATGAGTAACCCCTGAGCACAGTCCTGTGTGGCCCAAAACCTAGAGAGGGGGGGAGAGGAGAGCTGTAATTTATTTGTAATATATTTCTTTCATTTAACATATGATTTCAAAATGCATTCTTAATGTAGCATATATCAATATGTCATTTCTATTTATGGCTGTATAATATTTTATGGTACAGATTGGACATGTTTTATTTCCCCAAATGTCCAGTTGATTATCTAGTTTGGGACTATATTAATATTCTATGAACATTTTTGTACAAGTTTTAGTGGTGTATGTTTTCATTTCTCTTGGGTTCATCATACAGGATTCAACTTATTGTAACTTATGGCAACTTGTTTAAATTTTTAAAGAACTATTCAGTTATCTTACAAAATGGTGAATTTTCACATCCTCACCATATTATATGAGCAGAGGTTCCAAACTCTTTTGGCTGCCCCTATTCAGAAATAAAATGACTTAGAATCTCTTGGAAAAACATCTGAGTGGGTGAATTAACAGAAAGAAATCTACCAACTGTAGCAGCTGCTACTATCTACCTTCATCTACCTAGCACCACTACCCTCCTTAGGGAAATCCTATTTATGAAGATCCAGTTTTGCCAGCATTGCCAAAGCATAACTATTCTGTATCATCTTGACTGTGCAGTGATATTAAGTAGTATCTTTTTGTGCTTTTCCTTTGCATTTTCTTGATAACTTGTGGTGCTGAGTATTTTTGATGTGTGTATTGTGTTTTTATATATCTGAGAAGAAATGTCTAGTCACTTTACTATTTTAAGTGGGCTATTTATGCTTTATTCTATTAATTTGTTCTTTATTCTCAGTATGAGCTCATTGCTAAATACATGTTTTGCAAAAATTATTCTCATTCTGTAGCTTATCCTATTGCTTTCTTGATAGTTTTCTAATGTGCAAATATTTTTCATGTTGATGGTGTTCAACTTCACCTAACTTTTAATTTTACTGCTTACATAAAGAACTATAAAACAGTTACAAATTTTACAAAGATAATTTTTTCCTAAGATGTATTTATGTTTAGCTTTTACATTTAAGTTATATATATTTATTGAGTTAGTTTTTTTACACTTTATAAGTTAGATGTCACATTTCTATTACCTATGAACGTCCATCTATCCGAAAACAATTTCACTGAAGAAAAACTCGAGCACATAATAAAATATTTTAATTAACTTATCAGCATACTACATGAATTATCCTCTCAAGGAATCCTAGAAGATATGTATTCCAAAATAATTACAATAGAACATAACAATGTGTGAGCCTAGAAATGCATTGGAAGCAGTTAGGAATCTCTTTTTCTAAGTTTCTAACCTAAGAATGAAGACATACCACAGTATTTTCCTATAATTATAGTTTCAAATGACACCTGATGACATCTTATCTTCTAGAAGACTTTAGTCTTTCCATTAATATTCAGTTCCTATAAATTTAGAATCTTCAAGGATAAAAGCACAGAAAAATACTCAATTTTTCACCAATTCGTTATTCATCAATTCATCAATAGAGATATAATAGAATGGTAAGACACTTGCCTTGCATGCAGCCAGCCCCAGTTGAAATTGCATGTGATTCCCTGAGCACCTCACATACAGAACCAGTAGTATGTGCTGAGCAGAATTGCATGTAGTCCAACCCCATCCCACCAGTGATGTATAATTTAAACCAAAGAAAATCTTGAGCCTGATAAGAATGGAGGCAGGTGCCTATCATTGCCTTTAATGACATCCTAGCCAAGGTTTTAAATAAAAGTCATCACATTTTCTCTTCTTGCCCACTTTCTTGGTCTCCATTCAGAATCAGTATATCTGGTACCTCTGCAGATATTTCTGAAATCCTTAGATTCAGTTAGCAAAAAAGTGCTGCATTGCTTGACCCTAATGCCTTTGGGTTGCAAAGGTTGTGGAGAATGTGTAGAGATTGTGCAATGTTTTTCCATTACAGCCATATTTTCAGAGTATGAGCTAAGCTTTGGGTCTAATATGTCTATGATCAAGAAAATGTGGACACGAAAGGACATCGTTCATCAACCTTTTGCCATTTTCTTTAAATGACAATAAATTCACAATGGATGAAATTTGTGTTTCTTTTTCATTTTCAGCCGATTCTGTGTAGGAATAGGTACAGATACTTGAAGAGAGAGTTCTTTAACTGTCTTCCCAGCAATCAAGAACAATCTGTATGATAATCTTTATTCATTAACCAAGATGGAAGTTGAGAAAGCCTCTAGAATTCTACCCATAAAGATTTCAAAGTATTCCTTTGCTGCACAAAGAAAGTTACTGGGGGGCTATCATTTGCTTTAATGGGTAGACCGCTCTGCTGATGACCTGTGGAAGACGTGTTTGCCCTGCCAGCATCTGGCTACCTGGCAGACTCCATAAGCAGCTGGGGAAGAAACTTCAGAGTTGCTTCTGGGTCTTCCACATAATTAGCCTGTTTATAGGCCATCTGGGTTGCTTTGATTTCAGCATCGCCTTTTCTTTCTTTCTGAAGAATTTCGGTGCGTCGCTTCCATTGGGACTAAAATCATTAATAAGTCCTTCCTTAGTCAGGGACACTCGTTTCTTTAATGTGTCTGGCAGCTCTCTGTCCCCCTGGATCCATATCATTATGAAGCACCCCTACAGACCAAAGGAGGGCGGTGTTTATATTTGATAATGCTGTCATTAAATTAACAGGCCTCATTAGAAGGAAATTGCAGATTTGGGGCTCCCTAATAGAATAGGTTCTAAGAAAAACCTCATCCAAAAAAATGACAAAGAGTACTTAAAGAGAACTATTTCAAAAACTGACTTTTAGCAGGGCCGGTTCTGATGAAAAAGCATGCTGAACTATGGGTACCGCATTAATCAAAAAGTGTTAGCATGAAATTTAACCTCATTTAAATAGGCAGTCTTGGACAACCTGTGTGGACCAATGAGGTCACATTAATATTATGAAATAAACGTCAATAATTTATTGAACCATTGACTTATCACTCATAAGCCTTCCCATGTCAACTCTCTTTTCTGAATATGTCCTCTCCTAACTTGCAAAAATACAAAATGATTAGAGTACATAATCAAGAAATTATGTGCTCCTGCTTTTCAGGGCTGGGTAGTAGCAGGGACCCTTCATGCTAAACCTGGATTTGTTAATTTGAGTTTTATCTGCTTTATTAACATCGTCTTGTTCCTAAACTCCCAGTCCCTAGAGTCAACAAAATTCAAAAGCCTCCCTGTGTTTTATTTGCTCTATTTTTTAGCTAGAAAGATAAAAGCTCTTCCCATTTCTTGTATCTATCACTTTCTGCTAAAGTGTTCCAATGAGGTGGTCTTAATATTTATAGTCAATAAGGCAGATGAAGCCTCTCTCAATTACCCCAAATTTTCTTTTTTTTTAATATATTTTTTAATTAAGTAACATGATCATAGTTGGGTTACAGTCACAAACAGAACACCCTCCTTCACCAGTGTAACACTCCCTTCTCCCCCTTCTCATCCCCTGCCTGTATTCGAGGCAGGCATTCTACTACAGTTGTTTTTAAGTTCAGTAAATTGGTTTTTTTTTCCTTAAAGAGTAAAAAAATATAGTAAAGTTGTGATAGTGGCAATCGCTGTTGTTTGCATAGATACAGAAAAATGGGGAAAATGGAAAAAATCCTTGACCTGATTACAAAAAGGCCTCACCCCAGAAGTTTATTGGCATAAGACCGACTCTGGGTTCCAGGCATACCAGTCTGTCCAACCCGAGTTAATCTCCATGGTTCCGGTGAAACTTTTTCACATTTTAGCTATTGCTGGTATCAGATTCTTATATTTAAAGATTCTGGATTCTGTGCATTTCTTTCATTGATGTCAGGCTGATGTGGAGCATCCTCTAGTTTCAGCATACCATTAAATGTGAAGCGATTTGCCCTGCAAGCAGGCTGTTGCTGAGTCGTCTGGGTGTTGAGAGCACTCTTTGGAGTAAGTCAATGCCAAAGCAGTGATAGGTCTTCCCTGGTAGAGGCTTGGATCCTGGTAATGTTATAGACAATTGTGGTTGTTTCCATAGATGGTGTCCATTGTTCAGATGTGTGTGGGCAATGCCCATTCTGTGAGGCCTAAGCCAAATCATTATGCCAATGTTCAGGGTATAAGGCCTAATACCAAATTTGTGTTCCCATCTCTATTAGATAGGAACTTGTTTGGATCTGTATTATTTTCCCATTTTAATGTGCCTATGCAAAAGAGAAGTAATGCCAAAAGATATTGTTGGTGCATCTGGGGGCCAACAAATAAACATACCCCGTAACTTGGTTCAAACATGAAATCTATACAGAGATACTCTTCTAACAGTATTGCTTATAAAACAGATCTCAAAGGGGGAAATTCAAACAATCAAATAACAAAACTAGTGGGCAAAATTGTCACTATATGAGGATGTTCGAAAAGAGGTATAGATGTTAAGGGAATACATCTGAGATATTCAAAGGAGATACATGTGTCCTTTTCATGTTTTAGAAATAGTCAAGAGGGAGGGTGTTGTTTCCGAGACACCACTTTGGTCTGTGAGTTGGACAAGCTAAGAGCACATGGAGCCATGTCCTCCCCGTGTTGCCTGCTGAAGCTTCCAACTCCCTGAGAGACGTTTGCTTCCTAATTGCCAGAAGTTGGAAGTTCACCAGTCCCCTCCCAGCCCCTTGCAGAAACAAGGAAGTCTGGGATCTCTTTTAAGTTGCACCTATCCAGAACCCATTTGTTGGGACCCTGAGCAGGTGTCCAGGAATAACCCTGGGGACTAGGAGGAAGGAGAGAGAAGGCTGTGGGGGCAGCCAAGGCTGCATCTTCCCCTTAGCTTGGTCCAAAACTCTACAGCATGGAGACTTACTGTGACGTGATCCTTGCTGAAGCTTCAGGATCCACCCAAAAAATTACTGTGAAAGATATGTAATCCACCTTGGCCAAAACAAAAATCATTATTACAGAAAAATGGTTAAATGTGGGGTAAGAGGAGATGGGAGTGAGCGAGTAAAGCAATAACATGAGCTCCTGGATGGCTTTCAGATTATGACAAGCAGATGAAACACAATGATATCCAGGTTTTGAAAGGAAATTTTTCTGGTAATTCCTGAAGCCAGAACCTATTGTGCTGCTATTCCCACCTCGCTGGCTTGTCCAGCCATGCGGCCCAAGGGAAGCCCTGGAGTTTTGCAAGAAGGAGGTAGAGGGGTGCTGGGGTGACCCATGTCCCTCACCCCTTCCTAGGCCTGGTTAAAGAGGCCTTTGGCATGGCCGAGGGCTGCCAAACCCCATGCTGGCAGAACCTCCCAGCTCCCAGGAAAAAAAAAAGAACCTCCCAACTTCCCAGAGTTGGAAGGCCGGAAGGTCAAAGCACCCACCCCAGACCCTCCCTCTGGAGCCTGGAGGGAAATGGATTTCCCCAAATTTTCTCCATGTGGACATCTTAATGTAAATGTTCCAGACTATGAAAATATAATGTTTTCCTCCAAAGACCTGTCTCTGTGAGAATCAAGAAAGCCTGAGAAGTAAACTATTGGAATTTTGGATTTCTAAAGAATATATTAGAGTCTACTTAATATATGCATATAACTCACCTCAAGTTTTTGTTAAATATTATTTATTTATTGATTGATTGATTGGTTTATGGGTCACACCCAGCGGTGCTCAGGGGTTACTCCTAGCTCTGCACTCAGAAATTGCCCTTGGCAGATTGAGGAACCATATTGAATGCTGGGAGTCAAACCAGGTTCCTCCCAGGTTGGCTGCATGCAAGGCAAATGCCTTATGACTGTGATATCTTCCCAGCTCAAGTTTTGAAACACCTCCTCCTATAGTAATGTTGCAAAGATCTTTATTAATTTGCTGAGATCTGTTGAAAGTGTTATGTGTATGATAATGGTTGTCAGAATGTGCTTTTCACTGTAGTAGTGACATAACATGTGATGGCTTCAAAGCTTTTCTATCTCTCTTTTTACTTTTTCATATGAGCTCACACTTTAAATGGATAGGTAAATAAAAATAGTTTTCTGGCCAAAATCATGCAAACATAGATTCTCTGTGTTCTTCTTTTCTTCCTTGTTCTTTCTATTTTCCTCTATTCCTCCTTCCCTATATTTCTTCCTTGATTTCTCTGTTCATAGATTCATTCAATAGAATATATATATATATATATATATATATATATAATATTGCTTTAGATGATTTTAGCACTCAAAATCTCTGTTCACACACTTAGAATTGTTTCCTATACCTTACTATCCCATGGGTCAAATAATTAAAACAAAACCCTTGGGTCTGGAGCAGTGGTACAAGAGGTAAGGCATCTGCCTTGTCCGTGCTAGCCTATGAAGGACCATGGTTCAATCCCGAGGTTTCCCATTTGGTCCCCCAAGTCAGGATCGATTTCTGAGCAACCCCTGAGTGTCACCGAGTGTACCCCAAAAAATAAAAACAAAACCCCAAAACTTTGCCATAACAGAAGAAAGAATAAAATCAATAATACAATGTTTAGTAACCAGAGTGATATGTTATGGGTGGGCATTTGCTTTGCACTCAGCTGACACAGGTTCAGTCAGTCACTCTGAGCAAAGAGCCAAGAGTAAAACCTTAGGTTCCCCATTATTGCCCACAAACAAACAAACAAAAACTTTTAAAACAACTTGATGTCTAGTTTAAAATTGTTACTGCTTTATGGCAGCAGCAGCAAGTTGTTGGATGGAAAGAATTAAGCAAGACATAATATTTGCTTCACAGCTTTCTGGTAAGAATTTTAATAATGTATAAAGCAATTAACATATGCAGACTTTCTTAGATATGTCTTCTTTCTTTATCTTCTCAAAATGATATTTACCAGGCTTGTCTCTATTCTATTTGTTCCCCTTTGGAAATAAGAGACATTTTTATGGTAAATAGCTAAATCAGCAGTGGAGTTTGAGGAGCAAGCGAGATAGTGCAGCTGGGAGGGCTCTTGCCTTGCATATGGTCAAACGCTTGCTGGGTTTTATCCCTAGTATCCCATGTGCTTTCCTGAGAACCACTTGGAATGATGCCTGATTGCCAGGAGTAAGCCCTGTGAATCACCGGGTATGGCCCAGAAATAAAAACATAAACAAAACCTAAAAAAGAGTAGAGTTTGACCTTTGAAAAAAGAAAGTTGTCTGCCTGTGTGGGATCTATTCATGTTGCAAATAATAAGACATGTCTATAAGTGGAAAATATACAATGACTGAAACAATTGATACTTATTTTTAATATTTCTCTGTGCTTAATCTATAGCTTGTTATATTCATGTCCTCATAGACATTTTAATATTTATAACTATTATTGACAAGTCTCTTTTTATCCCTGGAATTGTTCTAAGTGATTTTATGAATAATAACTCAATTATTATGATCCAGAATGGGAGAAACCCTGGTTTGCAAGGTGTATTCAAATTTTTAAGACAAATAAATGATCGTATCTGATATTTGAACTCCTAAACTACCCCCATAGAGTTCCATCTCCTGGCTACTTTCTATCCTTTACTATTTCTCCTTACTATAAAAATAAGAAAAACCTATATCTCCCTTTTCCTCTTCAGTTATGAAATCCTACTAATAGTTAAAACTATGTAAAACCTTACTGAACATGTACACATTGATTGCAATGAGAAGTGGGAAGGTTGCAGTATAAGGAATAAATAGATTCATAAATCAACACTTCAAAATAAAAATATTTCAAGTTTTAATTCTTGTTCCTATTCCTTTTAAAACTTTTGGACAAAAGTTTGTTCATTCTAGAGCAAGGTTTAGCAAACGTCATCACTATTAGTATACCAATATAAAAATATTGATATATAGTAAATATATACTATTTACTATAATAAAACTTTACCTGTTCATATCCAAAGCCTCTATGACTACTCACAAGCAAACAACAAAATTTCAGCCAATGCAGAATGATCAATAAAGCATTAACTATAGACTCTTTGGCAAGAAAAAAATAATATGGTTCATGGAAACTATATATATATATATATACATACATATACACATACATGTACATATATATTAACTCTTTATAGGAAAAGTAAACCTGTGAGCTAAAACTCAAAGTAGCTGCCCCTCAGGTAGGGCTGAGACTGTACAGGTTAAGGCAGCCCTATTCATCCCCCTGCCTCTTGCTTGCCTTGCATTCAAGGAAGTTTATTCCTTGTTTACAAGTTTTTAGATGCCCTCAGCTAATCAGCTCCAATTCTTCAAAATCTCCTTCAACCAAATCAGTTCCCAGTTCTGCTCCCTGTCAGTCAAGTCAGTTAAACTTGCCTGCCCTGTATTAGCTGCAGAAATGTGATTTTTTTTTTTCCTGTTGAAAGTTTGTTAGTTTTGTTTCCTGGAGGTAAGAACAAATCCCTTCATTTCTTCTGCATGCCCTTAAGGTCTGGTACTCTGTGGATAATATAATAGACAATAAATATTTTTTATTTGTCTAATTATTGTCAATCTAATACGCACTAACCTTAGAAAGGAATAAAGTAATCTGAAATAGCTGTTTTGCTGCAGGAAACAAAAACTCAAGGGGAAGAGATATATTTCCTACCTGTCTCTAGAGAAGTTACCTGTCTCATTTTACCCAACTATCTGCAAAATCAGGGAAAGTCAGGACTGATGTCTGCCTACAGGAAGTCTTCCAGGTGCTGGCTTTCTTTGTTTATTAGCATTCATATTTAATGTTTCTCACTTTCTCGAGGTCAAACTCCTAGTTTCTTCAACTTATAACTATGACAATACAGAAAATAAAGTACAACAATAGCTGAAAAATAAAAGTATCTAGGCTTTTAAGCCTTAAATCAACACATCCATAAAAACAAAGCCCCTGGACTTTTAAGCCTTAAAATGAGTTTTTCTATCAGCATATAAGTATATCCCTTTCTAGGAAGGAGAAAAACAAGGTAAGGTGAGAGTTGTTGTTTAGATAGCTGCATATTCGTTGATACCAGGTTCTTAAGTCTAAAACTCCTGGCAGGTTAAGTCATCTCCCTGGTTAAAGTCTATTCCCACCATACTGTTATAATGGTTACTATCTGTGAGACTTTCTAGAATTTTATGACTAAACAAACCTTTTTTAATTAACAAATTCCACATCTAAAATATGTCATTGCTAGCACCCATGTTTTGCTCAGGTCTCTTTCAGAAACTTTAGAAATCTGCCTTGATTAGTTATCCAATGATATTTTGGCTTAAATATCAGAGAAGAATTTTATTTTCAACATGAGTATAAAGAAAATGGTGAGACTCTTTTACACACACTTGGGTTCTTGGATTCTCAATAAATAGAAACTTAATAGAGGTCATAGCTTTTCTGTCAGATGAATTTTATTGAGAAAAGTGATCGAGGGAGGCTGAGAATGGAAGTAGAGTGGGGGAAAGAAAAGCACCATGTAATCTAGTTAATCTACTTAATCTGGTCTATTGAAATCTCACCTGTACAAGGTTTAGCCAGACAGATAATGGAAATAGCTAAGAGTAGTGGTAAATCATTCATGAAGGGCACATAACTTCCTCTTTGACTTCACTGGTGCACTGGGAACTGCAGGAAAAAAAAAGAAATAAAAAGTTCTCACACATATTTGTAGCTGGAGAAAAAAGGGAATATCAAAAATGCAAAGAATACTGAACATCAGTAGTGTGAGACAGACCACGGAGCTCCAGAGACAGGGTCACAAAAAGCACTAAACAGCATGAGTTTGGATCAACGTGGGAAAAACATGAGATATCATTCATGGAAAGGAAAGATACCTGGACTTAATATATGGGATATGGTAGGACCTAGAGACTATAAAGAAGCCAGAAAAAAATAAATAATAAAACATGAATCAGAAGAAAGTTGATGAAAACAATGATATTTTTTGAAAGTAATAAAACCAAGAAGAAATTTAAAGTCACTCTGTCACTAGCCCTAAAATAAATAAAATTTTGCATTATGGTTGAATGCACATTGTCGAGCTCCTTAAATCTGGTGGCAGCACTAATCCAGAGAAGTCTGGACTTCCTCCAAAAAAACCTTCAGAAACAAAAGATTATAATATAAACATGAAGGTGGATTCCCAAAGTACCAAGTGCTTGACTTATTTTCCCAAAGCCTCAACTGAAGGCAATTTGGGAGAACCTAATGGAAAAAACATTACAAAGTCAAAAGGGACATTTGCCTATTATGAAAATTGTTTTTGTTTGTTTGTTTGTTTTTGTTTTTTTTTGGGCCATACCCATTTGATGCTCAGGGGTTACTCCTGGCTAAGCGCTCAGAAATTGCCCCTGGCTTTGGGGAACCATATGGGACACTGTTCCTTCCTTGGCTAGCGCTTGCAAGGCAGACACCTTACCTCTAGTGCCACCTCACCGACCCCATGAAAACTGTTGACCTGCATTTTATCTGGAAAAATGTCCTCTCAAGACTTTTCTCTGTTTCCTCTTGAGCATGTTTCTCTCTTTCCTTTCTCATAATGTTTAAATGCAACTTCTTTGCTTCTCTATTATTTCCCGAATTCACTTTAGTGAGGGAAAGTGTATTCCTTGAAAACTTTCTTATAATATAGGACCAACTTTCCTGCCTTGCAAAGTTAGCAATTCACTACTACAAGCTGGGTTCCATGGCCTCCCACAAAATCAGGTGGCTGGACTCCTATCTCATTCTGAATAGAACAAGTTGGCTTAGAGGCAGTTTGATTACTATTTTGTTGTAAGATGTATGATAGGTACCTTGCCCATACTCAAAGCAGATTTTGATCAATCTTCACCAAGGCACTTCCTAGCTAACACTTGGTTACTATCATGAGTCAGGCAATATGTATTAACTGAAGTAATAATGCAATGAATTGGTCAGATTAAGAAATGATCACAATTCGGCCCAGACGCCATTTTCAGGGAGGGACTTCAGAGCATAAAAACCGGCTATCCTTTGCAAAAGCTGGCTCCCTGTGTGTGACACCAGGCGGGGAAAATCCGCGAAAGTACACCGGCCCAGTGGGGCTCAGCTGTGAAAGACTGTGAGTGTGACCTGTCTATGTCTGTCTACTGTCCTCTTGCGTGAAACTCTTGTGAGTGGGGCAAAAAGAGCCTCCAGAAACCTCGCTCGCCCAGACGCCATTTTCAGGGAGGGATTTCAGAGCATATAAACCGGCTAAGCTTTGCAAAAGCCGGCTCCCTGTGTGTGACACCAGGCGGGGAAAATCCGCGAAAGTACACCGGCCCAGTGGGGCTCAGCTATGAAAGACTGTGAGTGTGACCTGTCTATGTCTGTCTACTGTCCTCTTGCGTGAAACTCTTGTGAGTGGGGCAAAAAGAGCCTCCAGAAACCTCGCTCGCCCAGACGCCATTTTCAGGGAGGGACTTCAGAGCATAAAAACCGGCTATCCTTTGCAAAAGCTGGCTCCCTGTGTGTGACACCAGGCGGGGAAAATCCGCGAAAGTACACTGGCCCAGTGGGGCTCAGCTGTGAAAGACTGTGAGTGTGACCTGTCTATGTCTGTCTACTGTCCTCTTGCGTGAAACTCTTGTGAGTGGGGCAAAAAGAGCCTCCAGAAACCTCGCTCGCCCAGACGCCATTTTCAGGGAGGGACTTCAGAGCATAAAACCCGGCTATCCTTTGCAAAAGCTGGCTCCCTGTGTGTGACACCAGGCGGGGAAAATCCGCGAAAGTACACCGGCCCAGTGGGGCTCAGCTGTGAAAGACTGTGAGTGTGACCTGTCTATGTCTGTCTACTGTCCTCTTGCATGAAACTCTTGCGAGTGGGGCAAAAAGAGGCTCCGCTTCGCTACGCGGCCGTGCACTCTTTCTAAGGAAAGAACTCCATTGCAACAAGAAGGAAAAATCACACTAAGAACGGCGCTATATCACAAAAGCAAACATTTCTCTCTGGACTGTCTTCTCTGTTGCATGCTCGGGCCTAAGATTTGACCCAGTGTGAGGCTTCATCCACGGAGGACTCCCCTCCCTTAGAGGCAAGTCAGCCCATCCAGAAAGGGAGGAGCCAGAGGAGTGTGCTGCCTACATCATATAGACAATGAATACCACCACAACACGTAGAAAAACCCACAATACAAGTGTGACAATGGGGAAACAACGCAGGCCAGCATCAGACATAGAGAATGAAGATGACAATTCTGAGGACCAGATAATGACTGAACAACTAATCAACCTCTCAGATAAGGACTTTAGACTAGCAATATGGAAGGTGCTCAACAGACTCCAAGAAACCATGGATCGAGTTGAACAGAACACTAATAAGAACCAAGAAAATATGAAGGCAGAAATGACAAAATTCCAAACTGAAATAACATGTCAACTAACAGGACTGAAAAAGTCAGTAAACGAAGTGAATGACAAAATGGATAAGCTCTGGGACAGGGTATCAGAAGCTGAGAATAGACTTGGTGCTGTGGAAGATGAGATACATAACAATTCCATACAGCAGGAGAGATTGGACAAAAAACTTAAAGCAAATGAGCAGACAATGGAAAAATTAGTCAAAGAATGGGAACAGACGAAAATAGAAGTCTATGATAAGATCAACAGAAACAACTTAAGAATCATTGGAGTCCCAGAGACCCAGGAAGAAAATTTCCAGGAAGAATCAATGGTCAAGAACATCATTAAAGAGAAACTTCCAGAGCTAAAGAATATAGGTGATCAAATCCTGCATGCCCGAAGAGTACCAACCAAAAGAGACCCCAGAAAAACCACCCCAAGACACATCCTAGTCACAATGACAAATCCCACAGATAGAGACAGAATTCTGAAAACAGCAAGATCAAAAGGGGAAATCATGTTCAAGCAAGCTTCCCTGAGATTTACAGCAGACCTGTCACCAGAAACGCTCAATGCCAGAAAGCAGTGGTGGGATATTGTGACAAGACTGAATGAAATGAATGCTTCACCCAGAATACTATACCCAGCAAAACTCACTTTCCGGTTTGATGGAAGAATACATGGTTTCACAGACAAAAAACAGCTCAGAAACTTCACAGACACAAAACCAGTCTTAAGAGAAAAACTGAAAGACCTAATCTAAGACAAGACTACCCAAAAGACACACCAAATTTTGAAATAAAGATGGCGTTAAATCCCAGGACAATTCTTTCTCTCAACGTCAATGGACTAAATGCACCAGTTAAGAGACACAGAGTGGCTAAATGGATCAAAAAACTCAATCCAACCTTCTGCTGCCTACAAGAAACGCACCTGAATAGTCAGAACAAACATAGACTCAAAATAAAAGGCTGGAGAAAAGTTATCCAAGCAAACAACACCCATAAAAAAGCTGGAGTGGCCATACTAATATCAGATAATGCAAACTTTATACTCAGGAAGGTTGTAAGGGACAAAGACGGACATTTTATATTAATCAAGGGGTACGTAGAGCAGGAAGAATTCACTCTCCTAAACATATATGCACCGAATGAGGGGCCAGCAAAATATTTAATACAACTGTTGACAAATCTGAAAAATAATATCAACAACAACACAATAATTGTGGGGGACCTTAACACGGCTTTGTCAACACTGGACAGGTCAACCAGACTGAAACCCAACAAGAATATACTAGACCTGAGGAGAGAAATGGAAGAAAGAGGCCTAGTGGATATATATAGGACACTCCATCCCCAGAAACCTGGATACACATTCTTCTCCAATGTACATGGGACATTCTCCAGGATAGACTACATGCTGGCACATAAAACATACCTCCATAAGATCAAGAGGATAGAAATTTTGCAGACTACCTTCGCTGACCACAAGGCTCTGAAATTATTTGTGAACTCCAAAGGGACTCAGAAGAAACACTTTAACACCTGGAAGTTAAACAGCCTCATGCTCAATAACCAGTGGGTCCGAGATGAAATCAAGGAGGAAATAAAAAGGTTCCTGGAAACAAATGACAATAAAGACACAAACTCTCAGAACTTATGGGACACAGCAAAAGCAGTACTGAGAGGAAAATTTATAGCTTTGCAAGCACACATCAGGAAGGAAGAAGGAGCTTACCTGAGTAGCTTAATGACACAGCTAATAGAACTAGAAAATGCTCAACAAAAGGACCCAAGAATAGGAAGACAGAAGGAAATAACAAAGTTGAGAGCAGAAATCAACGAAGTGGAAACTCAAAAAACAATCCGAAAGATCAACGAAAGCAGAAGTTGGTTCTTTGAAAAAATAAACAAGATTGATAGACCACTGGCAAACCTAACAAAGAAAGAGAGAGAGAGAAACTTGATAACTCGTATCAGGAATGAAAAAGGAGAGATCACTACTGATATGACAGAGATTCAAAGGGTAATCAGAAACTACTTTGAAAAACTCTACGCCACTAAAAATGAGAACCTGGAAGAAATGGATAAATTCTTGGACTCTTATAATCTTCCACGGTTGAAGGAAGAGGATGTAGCATATCTAAACACCCCCATCACCATTGATGAAATTAAAACAGTAATCAAATGTCTGCCGAAAAACAAAAGCCCAGGTCCAGATGGATTCACTAATGAATTCTATCAAACTTTCCAAGAGGAACTACTGCCAATCTTGGCAAGACTCTTTCATGAAATTGAACAAACAGAAACACTTCCAAATAGCTTTTATGAAGCCAACATCACCTTGATACCTAAACCAGACAGAGACGCTACCAAAAAAGAAAATTACAGACCAATATCACTGATGAATGCAGATGCAAAGATCCTCAACAAAATCCTGGCAAATAGGATTCAATGCCTCGTTAAGAAGATCATCCACTACGATCAAGTAGGTTTCATCCCAGGAATGCAAGGCTGGTTTAACATCCGTAAATCTATCAACATAATACACAACATCAATAACAAGAAAAATAAAAACCACATGATCATATCAATAGATGCAGAGAAAGCATTTGATAAGGTCCAACACCCATTCTTGATCAAAACTCTCAGCAAGATGGGAATGGAGGGAACCTTTCTCAATATAGTGAAGGCCATCTACCACAAGCCAGTGGCAAATATTATCCTCAATGGAGAAAAACTGAAAGCCTTCCCTCTAAATTCTGGCACAAGACAAGGCTGTCCTCTCTCACCACTCCTATTCAACATAGCACTGGAAGTACTTGCTATAGCGATTAGGCAAGAAAAGGATATCAAGGGAATCCAGATAGGAAAGGAAGAAGTCAAGCTCTCACTGTTTGCAGATGACATGATACTCTACTTAGAAAACCCTAAAGACTCTATCAAAAAGCTTCTAGAAACAATAGACTCATATAGCAAGGTGGCAGGCTACAAAATTAACACACAAAAATCAATGGCCTTTCTATATACCAATAGTAATAAGGATGAAATGGACATTAAGAAAACAACCCCATTCACAATAGTACCACACAAACTCAAATATCTTGGAATCAACTTGACTAAATATGTGAAGGACCTATACAAAGAAAACTATAAAACTCTGCTCCAAGAAATAAGAGAGGACACACGGAAATGGAAACACATACCCTGCTCATGGATTGGCAGGATTAACATCATCAAAATGGCAATACTCCCCAAGGCATTATACAGATTTAATGCCATCCCTCTAAAGATACCCATGACATTCTTCAAAGAAGTGGATCAGACACTCTTGAAATTCATTTGGAACAATAAACACCCTCGAATAGCTAAAGCAATCATTGGGAAAAAGAATATGGGAGGAATTACTTTTCCCAACTTTAAACTGTACTACAAAGCAACAGTTATCAAAACAGCATGGTATTGGAATAAGGATAGGTCCTCAGATCAGTGGAATAGGCTTGAATACTCAGAAAATGTTCCCCAGACATACAACCATCTAATTTTTGATAAAGGAGCAGGAAATCCTAAATGGAGCAGGGAAAGCCTCTTCAACAAGTGGTGTTGGCACAATTGGATAGCCACTTGCAAAAAATTAAACTTAGACCCCCAGCTAACATCATGTACAAAGGTAAAATCCAAATGGATTAAAGACCTCGATATCAGCCCCAAAACCATAAGATATATAGAACAGCACATAGGCAAAACACTCCAGGACATTACAGGCATCTTCAAGGAGGAAACTGCACTCTCCAAGCAAGTGAAAGCAGAGATTAACAGATGGGAATATATTAAGCTGAGAAGCTTCTGCACCTCAAAGGAAATAGTGCCCAGGATACAAGAGCCACCCACTGAGTGGGAGAAACTATTCACCCAATACCCATCAGATAAGGGGCTAATCTCCAAAATATACAAGGCACTGACAGAACTTTACAAGAAAAAAACATCTAACCCCATCAAAAAATGGGGAGAAGAAATGAACAGACACTTTGACAAAGAAGAAATACGCATGGCCAAAAGACACATGAAAAAATGTTCCACATCACTAATCATCAGGGAGATGCAAATCAAAACAACGATGAGATACCACCTCACACCCCAGAGAATGGCACACATCACAAAGAATGAGAATAAACAGTGTTGGCGGGGATGTGGAGAGAAAGGAACTCTTATCCACTGCTGGTGGGAATGCTGTCTAGTTCAACCTTTATGGAAAGCGATATGGAGATTCCTCCAAAAACTGGAAATCGAGCTCCCATACGATCCAGCTATACCACTCCTAGGAATATACCCTAGGAACACAAAAATACAATACAAAAACCCCTTCCTTACACCTATATTCATTGCAGCTCTATTTACCATAGCAAGACTCTGGAAACAACCAAGATGCCCTTCAACAGACGAATGGCTAAAGAAACTGTGGTACATATACACAATGGAATATTATGCAGCTGTCAGGAGAGATGAAGTCATGAAATTTTCCTATACATGGATGTACATGGAATCTATTATGCTGAGTGAAATAAGTCAGAGAGAGAGAGAAAAACGCAGAATGGTCTCACTCATCTATGGGTTTTAAGAAAAATGAAAGACACCCTTGTAATAATAATTTTCAGACACAAAAGAGAAAAGAGCTGGAAGTTCCAGCTCACCTCAGGAAGCTCACCACAAAGAGTGATGAGTTTAGTTAGAGAAATAACTACATTTTGAACTGTCCTAATATTGAGTATGTATGAGGGAAATGTAGAGCCTGTTTAGGGTACAGGCGGGGGTTGGGTGGGGAGGAGGGAGATTTGGGACTTGGGTGATGGGAATGTTGCACTGGTGATGGGTGGTGTTCCTTTTATGACTGAAACCCAAACACAATCATGTATGTAATCAAGGTGTTTAAATAAAAAAAAAATTATGCATTAAAAAAAAATTGTAAACATAATACATGATATTTGTGGCATTTTTCCAATTAACTTCCTAACATACCATATGTGACAGTCTATCAGTATGTATGTAAATGACAGCATGTTTGTGTCTGCACACTGCTTCTCTAGATCTCTATTACTGAAAGCAAATGCAGCTAATTTGTATTAACACTTTCAGATGGGAGCAGCAGAACAGTGAATAAAGAGCTGGCTTTGCATACAGGCAACCTGCATTCAATTCCCTGCACACCATTTGGATCATGAGTGATTGCCAGGAGTGATTCCATAAGTATAGAGCCAAGAGCATTGTCTGAGCACTGTTGGCTGTGGTCCAAGCACCCAAAATAGGTAATATTCATATTATTTATATATAATACAACATAAGTGCCAGTAATGAGATTTTAAGCTAAATATATAATCTGTTTAGAAGTAAAAATAGTGATTAGTTCAGAAATATATACGTTTAATGTTATTGTAACTCAAAATATAGCATTTTAATCATTATATAATTTCCAATAAATTATAACATCCCAATTTGATTATATTTTAAGAAGAATCATTCATTCCTTACCCATAAGTTCGCTATTTCACTCTTGAAAAATTTTCCTCTTAAAATAAATATACTAATATGCTAAAAATTAGTTTTTTATCATGAAATTAAATGTTTACAATTTTAGTTTTAATTTCAATACTGGGTTATAAAATTCTTTTAAAAAGTTTTACTTGTTGGCTGTTGATTATATATATTTTTAATTGCTCAAAATAAAATTGCACTAATAAAATTCAAGAAAATGTGAAAGTTACATGTTTTGGAAACAGCACTTTGCCTATCTTAATTTGTGCAATCTTCTTTTATTGACAGCTTGGCTAATATAACTGAATGATTTTAATATCATCCCAGATTTATATATTTGTGATTTTCATTACCAATAGAATAAATCATAGCATATGTTTCATTACATTTTAACTCTTAAAAAAAAAAAAAAAAAAAGAAATGATCACAATTCAATTGAAAGCAAGTTAACAGGCAATTCAGAATATCAAGCAAAAACTAAACTAGTGATTATGTCCCCCCAAATGTCTTACTATTATGAATATATTTTCTCTATTCACACTTATTTTAATTAAATTTCAAAAACAATTAACAAACATACCCAGAGGTATATTTGTACCCACCAGTAGTAATTTACCCTCAAAACAGACAGAAGCAAAATTTGTAATGCAACTATTTGTACATTTATATCCTCAGAAGGTTAAAATGACTGTACTCTCACCTTAAAAATGTTTTATACGGGGTCAGAGAGATAGCATAGAGACAGGGTGTTTGCCTTCCATGCAGAAGGACGGTGGTTTAAATCCCGGCATACCATATGATTTCCTGAGCCTGTCAGGCACAATTTCTGAGTGTAGAACCAGGAAGAACCCCTGGGCACTGCTGGGGGTGACGCAATAAAAAAAAATTTTTATTCTTAAAATTTTGTCAACCAAATGAAAGCTTAATAAGAAGTAGTATATGTCACGGACCAGGACCAAATGTAGTTCCTGAGTTTGGAAGACTTGTGCTGCCAAGAAAATAAAGTTAAGTTCTGGAAAGATCTCTCTCTCTCTCTCTCTCTCTCTCTCTCTCTCTCTCTCTCTCTCTCTCTCTCTCTCTCTCTCTCTCTCTCTCTCTCTCTCTCTCTCTCTCTCTCTCTCTCTCTCTCTCTCTCTCTCTCTCTCTCTCTCTCTCTCTCTGATTTCCAGATACCCTGCATAATACCACTCTACAAAATGGGCAAATTGTTTCATTTAAGAGCTGAAAATTTCAACTATTCTATCAATAATAAAGTTAGCAACGCACAATCAAGCTGATTGGCTAGGGATTCTATCTATACAGTGGTATATTCTATTCCATACAGTGGTATAGACCACTGTAAAAACTCAATGGCAGGAATCAGAGCAATATGTACAAAAGGTAGAGTGCTTGCCTTGCAAATAGGGGATGAGAGTTCAATCCCTAGCATCGCATGTGGTCCTCTAAGACCTACACATAATCCCTTAGGGCTACTGGGTGTGGTCTAAAACAAAACAATTTAATTCCAATTGCAATTTTGTCTTCAGAAAACATGGGTGGTCCCCCAATTCTAGATAAAAGATTTCAACATTGCAGGTAAAAACCACTTACAATCTCTCACTTGAATAAAATATTCTGGGCCCTTTTTCATAGGGAATATGAACCAGCACCCTGGGACAAGTAGCTTATTGGGGGTATGTTGATCTCATATTTATTTCTTTGGAGTATACCCTTTATTTCCTTCCAAAGTATTTAGAAACATGTAGAGAGTTAATTAGTACTTTTGCAGTTTGACCCAAAAGTCTTCATCTACTTTTTTAAAAATGATAGTCAATATTTAATTTATCCAGAAAAACATACACACAGTTTTAATTGCTTAGTTTATTTACACTTGAATGACTAGATAACAAGAATTTATTTGTTTGAACAACATTTACTTACATGTTCTCTAGATTTTTTTCAATCACTATTCCATTTGCCCTTTTACAAATGTTCAAACATAGTAGCCAATCATGATAGGTCTAATATCTGGGAGTTAATGTTTCACAGGAAATGAGTTATATTCATTTCTAAGGGTCTAATCTAATACAGTTCAGGGAGCCTGAGGATAAAACCATCCAATTTGATTATACAGATAATGACATTGGCATCCTGATTCCAGTGACTGTAAAATATATAGACAATATCTATGTAAATAATAATCATAGCCTTGTTCATAATTAAGTTAATTTTAACTGACTTGATATCTGATCTGACCACTGTTAAAAAAAAAGCAATAAAGAAGTTCCAGTGCAATGAATCTAGGTTTCCATTTATACATAAAGATAAAACTTTCTCCGAAAATATTTTTTTCTATGAACACCCTCTTCTCTTCTTAGGAAACAACTTAGAAGGTTTAGAAGTATGTTATTTAGATGGGCTGTTTTGAGCAGAACACTCTACTCAGTTTCCTATCAAATCCTCAATTAATTAATTAACTTATTTTGGTCAGAGGCTATACTTTGCATTACTCAGAGCTTACTCCTGGCTTTGTACTCAGGTATCACTCATTCTGGCCCCTCAAACCTTTACTTATTTTATTTTTTACCCGCATTAACTAGGTTATTTTTATCAAAGAGCCAACTCTTGCTTTCATTGACTTTTTGGATGGTTTGTTTGGGTTTTCAGTAAATTAATTTCTGCTCTAAGTTTTACTATTTGCATCATTATGCTTGCTTTTTTTCTCATTTTGGTCATCATTTTACAATTTCTTAAGATATGTAGTCACGTTTTATATCTGTATCTTTCCTTTCTTATATATAATTGTGAATCTATAGTCTTTTCTCTTAGTACCACAAATTTGGATTGCTTTTGTCTTCATTCTTCTTTGTTTACAGAAATCTTCTTTATTTTTGGTTTTTGGGCCACAACCGATGACACTCAGGGGTTACTCCTGGCTATGTGTTTAGAAATCGCTCCTGGCTTGAGGGACCATATGGGATGCCAGGGGATCAAACCGTGGTCCATTCTAGGCTAGCACATGCAAGGCGCTTGTGTCACCATTCAAGCCCATTTCCAGAAATCTTTTTATTTCCATTCTGAAATACAGGTATTAAGTAGTGAACTCTTTCATCTTTGGATGGTAAAGATATTTTCTGTTTTTGTTTGAAATTCATTTCTATATTCAGTATATCCTGTTCTGAGAAGATATTTGATTATATAGAGGTATGTTTTGTGGTCCAACATGTGGTCTATCCTAGAAAATGTTTCATGTATAATGGAGAACATATTCCTTAGATTTTGGGTGGCTATAATACCCTTTACATATCTAATAATCTCTTGTCTTCCATTTCTTCTGTCAAAACTTAAGTTTTTTTGTTGAGGTTTTGCCTGATTGGTCTCTCAAGAGGTGATAGAGCAGTGTAAAAGTCTCCATCTAATGTGTTCCTACTGATGTCATTTTCCAAAGTTATTAGCTGTTAAAGTTTTTTGTAATCCCATCATTGGGTGCATATATGTTTAGAAATTATCTTCTTTGTCTCCTAGAACATTTTTGAGCCTAAAGTCTATGTCTCCTGATAGTAGTTTGACTAGTCCAGCCTTTTTGAGGGAGTTGCTTATTTGAAAAATTGATTTCGAGTCTCTGTTTGCTCTGATGATTCACATGTGGGTTTTTTTGGCAGGTAACAGAATGTGTAATTCAATTTTTCTAACCCATTTTGTCACTCTGTGTTTCTAATTTTGTGAATTAATTCCATTGACATTGAGAGAAATTATTTTTATTTATTTATTTTTGCTTTTTGGACCACACCCGGTGATGCTCAGTGGTCACTCCTGGCTATGTGCTCAGGAATTACTCCTGGCTTGGAAGACCATATAGGACATCAAGGGATAGAAACGTGATCTGTCCTAGGTTAGTGCATGCAAGGCAAATGTCTTACCACTTGCACCTCCGTTTTGGCCCCTAGAGAGATTATTGTCATGGAATTTTATGCCATGTTTGGTTGTTTGTTTATGGAGTTTGACTTTTGTTTTGTTTTATTTTGGGCCACACTGGGTGGTGCTCGGGTGTTACTTCTAGCTTTATCCTAAGAAATTGCTCCTAGCAGGCTGGAGAACCTTATGGAATGCCAATGATCAAACCCAGGTTGATCTCGTGCAAGACAAATCTCTACCAGCTGTGCTATTTTTCTGGCCCTGGTTTGTCTTGTCTTAAAGTATTTATTCAGTTTCTTTTTTTAAAATATAGTTTTGAGGGGCCAGAACAATAGCACAGCAGAAGGGCGTTTTCCTTGAACGTGACCAATCCAGGACGGACTTTGGTTCGATTCCCCAGTGTCCCTCCCTTATGGTCTCCTGAGCCAGGAGAGATATAGAGCGCATATCCAGGAGTAACCCCTAAACATCACCGAGTGTGGCCCAAAAAGAAAATAAAAAGAGAGATAATTTTGAATATATAAAGCTCCTTACTTGTTATTTATCCATGAATCTTTTTATTATTCCATTAACTTCATTGGGATGAGACTCTGGCTGGGTGAAGTATTCATGGTGAAGGGTCTATTTCATTTACTTTTTCACCATATATCATTATTGCTTTTAGGCCTGGAGGATTGTCTTTGGTAAATCTGGTGTATAACTTTTTGTTTGTTTGTTTGTTTGTTTTTCCAAGTATGGAACAGTGGATAGCCATATGTAATTTAATCCCTGTACTATCTCTCCACTCCCATTTAAAATATATACTATTTAATTATATTTACATATAAATCTTTATATGTTTTATTTAATTATATTGAAATTATGAATTTGAGAATATAATAAAAGCAAACAAGAAAAAGGACAAATCAATAATAAGCAATACATAGGACTGAAACATATTTCCCATTCAGAGATATTGAGAACATTTAAATTTTGCTTGTTGGTTGATTGGTTGGCTGATTTGTTTTGGTTTAGATTGATTTTAGTTCAGTGGTGCTCAAGGCCTAATCCAAACTCAGTGTTTAAATATCATTCTGAATTCTGGTGCTCAATGCTTTTATTCTAGCCTGCACTTTGCCCATTAGGCTATCTCTCTGCTCCTTTGAAGACAATTCTTGAGGAGATGGTGAGATTTGGAAATCAGGTAAAATGAAGGTGATAACCCAGGGTAAGAAATAATACAGGTATTGGGCCCGGAGAGATAGCACAGCAGTGTTTGCCTTGCAAGCAGCCGATCCAGGACCAAAGGTGGTTGGTTCAAATCCCGGTGTCCCATATGGTACCTTGTGCCTGCCAGGAGCTATTTCTGAGCACAAAGCCAGGAGTAACCCCTGAGCACCGCCGGGTGTGGCCCAAAAACAAACAAACAAAAAAAAAGAAGTAATACAGGTATTGATCATAGAATATACATAATGTACATCATGAGGAATATAATTAATAATATACTATTGCATATGGAAAATTTCTAACAATAGATTACAGGTATTCTAACTTTAAAAATAAAAAGGATAAATAAAAAAATTGATATGTTCACTATATAAATTATTTTGTAGAATATTAAATCATCATATCGCTTCTCAGCCTTTTGGCTAAGATCAAGTGTAGAATATTAAATCATCACATTGTATATCATAAATATGTACAACATCTATTTAAAAAATAAAGATGGATAGAGGCTGGAGAGATAATACCAGTAAGGCACTTGCTTCTCATGATTGATCCATGTTTAATCCCAGCACCATCACCACCTATGCTCCTCTCAATCTTGCCAAGAGTGATTTAGATTTTTTTAGTGCAGATCAAAGATAAATCCAGAAATATGTGGGAGTGGCCACAAAATAAAAGAAACAAACATAAAATTTTTTTTATCTAATTGTAAAAAGATAACAGCAGAAAAAGTTTAAGACAAGTGATACAATTCAATTTTTTTTTTTTTTTAGTTTTTGGACCACACCTGATGAGCTCAGGGATTACTCCTGGCTATGCACTCAGAGATGGATCCTGGCTTGGGGGAACATATGGAATGATGGGGATGGAAATGAGGTACATCCTGAGTTAGCCGAGTGCAAGACAAATGCTCTACCTCAGAGCTATGGCTCCCGTCCCTCAATTTGTTATTTTCATAGGCCCAAGAGATATCCGGGTTCAGAATGGAATCTCCATTGCATTATCATAGTAATGCAAGGAAGAAACTGTGAATGTGTGTATTGAGAACATAAGAAAACTGTGGAGAAGATGGTTCTGACATAGACCTTTGAAGAATAGGAAGAAGAAAAATCCAGACGCTACCTAAAAACCAGAAGAAGGCGGTGAGGTAGTATTTAAGAAGAGTATTAAACTCTTGGGTTATTATTGAAGCCTGAAATTCATCTATAACCTTGGGTGTATTTATAGTGTGATATATTCAGCAAATGAACTTGCTTTCACAAAAAACAACATTGATAGGCCTAAAAAATAAACTCTGTCATTTATATTGAATTTTAAAAATTGAATTATTTTTGCCACTGATTTGCTGTGGTGGTGGAGAGTTATATTGTTCTTTCAAATATAATGCATCCTTGTATATTTTGGAGATTAGCCCCTTATCTGATGGGTATTGGGTGAATAGTTTCTCCCACTCAGTGGGTGGCTCTTGTATCCTGGGCGCTATTTTCTTTGAGGTGCAGGCACTGACAGAATTTTATAAGAAAAAAAACATCTATTCCCATCAAAAAATGGGGAGAAGTAATGGACAGACACTTTGACAAAGAAGAAATACAAATGGCCAAAAGACACATGAAAAAATGCTCTACATCACTAATCATCAGGAAGATGCAAATCAAAACAACTATGAGTTACCACCTCACACCCTAGAGATTGGCACACTTCACAAAGAATGAGAACAAACAGTGTTGGCGGGGATGTGGAGAGAAAGGAACTCTTATCCACTTCTGGTGGGAATGCCGCCTAGTTCAACCTTTATGGAAAGTGATATGGAGATTCCTCCAAAAACTGGAAATCGAGCTCCCATACGATCCATCTATACCACTCCTAGGAATATACCCTAGGAACACAAAAATACAATACAAAAACCCCTTCCTTACACTGATATTCATTGCAGCACTATTTACCATAGCAAAACTCTGGAAATAACCAAGATGCCCTTCAACAGATGAATGGCTAAAGAAACTGTGGTACATATACACAGTGGACTATTATGCAGCTGTCAGGAGAGATGAAGTCATGAAATTTTCTTATACATGGATGTACATGGAATCTATTATGCTGAGTGAAATAAGTCAGAGAGAGAGAGGAAAACGCAGAATGGTCTCACTTATCTATGGGTTTTAAGAAAAATGAAAGACATTCTTGCAATAATAATTTCCAGACACAAAAGAGAAAAGGGCTGGAAGTTACAGCTCACCTCATGAAGTTCACCGCAAACAGGGATGAGTTTAGTTAGAGAAATAACTATGTTTTGAACTATCCTAATAATGAGAATGTACGAGGGAAACAGAAAGCCTGTCTAGAGTATAGGCAGGGGTTGGGTGAGGAGGAAGGAGATTTGGGACATTGGTGATGGAATGTTGCACTGGTGATGGGTGGTGTTCTTTACATGACTGAAACCCAAACACAATCATGTATGTAATCAAGGTGCTTAAATAAAAAAAAAAAAAAAAAAAAGAAAAACTGTTTCCTACTTTCCAATTGGTCTTGCTCCAATCCTAGAACAAACTTCAAAAAAACAAAATAAAACAAAAAATATATAATGCATCACCTACTGACTGTCTAGATAATAATGTGCCTGATAATTATTCTGATATTCTATTTGGGCTGATTTTATTTTTTACAATTTCACTCAGTATCCCTATTTTTTTTTCTAGAAGTATATGTTTGCTTTTTTAGATCCTCTGTTAAGATTGAGCATAGGTAAACTTTTTTTTTTGTTTGTTTGTTTTGGGCCACACTCATTTGAAGCTCAGGAGTTACTCCTGGCTAAGCACTCAGAAATTGCCCCTAGCTTGGGGAGACCTTATGGGATGCCGGGGAATTGAACCGCGGTCCTTCCTTGGCTAGCGCTTGCAAGGCAGACATCTTACCTCTAGCGCCACCTCACCGGCCCCAGTAAACTTCTTCTTCTTCTTCTTTTTTTTATTTGAAACTTTTTTTCTTTATTTAAACATCTTGATTACATATATGATTGTGATTAGGTTTCGGTCATGAAAAGAACACCCCCCTTGGTAAACTTCTTTTATGAGGTTTATAATGTGCAAACATATATTCCTTTTTATGCTACTGGTCTATTTATTGGATTAACCAGAAGGATTTTATGTGAAAGTTTAGGATGATATTGAAAACACATCACTTCTATTGTAGCTAAGAAAATCAGCTTTAGAACTAGAGAGACCATGTATTGGGCATTATGTATAGACCTTTAGCTTTTTATCACAGCTGTTCTTTGTTGCCATGACAACAGAATTAACCATTTCATTAATATCACTGAGAAAAGACATCTTTATGCATGTCTGACTTTGAATGTAGTCTCTATTCAGATTTCAAGGTCTTTGGCATGTTTATGTGGTGGTTTTTAACCCCCAACATTTTGCCTAATGCCTCTATGGGATTATCTATTAGGGATGTTTAAAGCAAAGCTTTATATTTTTAAAATTAAATTTATACTGGCTACATTGGTTTGGCTGCTTTCAAGTGTCCCCCAAGTGGCAAAACAGACTTCAGAACTGAAGATGGTAAAAGCTATTAGAAGGGAAATTTAATACATAGAAAACAGTTTCCTGTTATAAGAAAAGTCACTTGTTTGTTTTTTCCATCTTTGGGGCTCCACTTGATAAAGTGGGTGTTACTATAAAAACTGAAGAATAATCCCTCTTCAAAATGGGTGATACAGCTGCTTTTGTTGCTGCAGTAAACAGGTAGTGTGCTGATTGCAATTGCAATGAAAAGGCAGGGAAAAATGTCTTAGGACAAGCAAAATCTATGATTTTAAAAGTAATATCAGAAAAGAATAATTTTTGCCTATTCCTCAAAAGCTAAGATGGTTCCTTACATTTATGTATCTGAAAGTTATTCTCTTAAAAGAAAAAGAAAGTATTGCTTAACATGAACCCTCTATAAATATTCATATTTTGAAAGACCAATGTAAAACTCCCTAATTAACATTTAAGCAGCTTGAGGAAGCTGTTGACTGCATTCTATTCATGTTCTTTGTTACAGGAGTAGATTTCTTTCAGAAGTATTATTATAGTTAATTTTTATCTCTTTGACATCTACTAATGCTAAGCAACTTTGCAAATTTCTTAAAGTGCATTATCTCATCTAATACAAGAAGACAACAGCTATGTCAAGAGGGTCTGCTGGCATAATAAGATGGTAAGGAAAGACTCAAAAATTAGCACAAGCTTTTACAATTTTTAAGTGGAGTTTGAATCAATAGGTCAAACCCCATAGCAAAGATTAGGGCAAAATACTGCCCTTGACTCTCTGTTTTTACTCATATAAATATTGTAACAATACCTAAAATATTTACATTCCCTCGAAGGCATTTTGTTAGAGAAGGGGAAAACTGTCTGAGGGATATTTTCATAATAATTAAACTCATAAAACAAGAAGATACATTTGAGCCAGTAACACAAAAACAAGAAAGTTCGGTTTAACTCCATAACATAAATGAAGTTTTCAAAGCCTAGTACCATATTGAAATAATAAGAGACTTTACACAACACCAGTCCTTGTTTGTTTTAATTTTTTATAAATTTTCACTTTATTTGTTTTTTTTATAAGCTTGAGATATAATTCCACCACCACAAAATTCATCTTAAGTATATAACACAATTCAATTTTTTTTGTTTTGTTTTTTTTGGGTCACACCCAGCAGTGCTCACAGGTTCCTCCTGGCTCTATGCTCAGAAATTGCTCCTGGCAGATTCGGGGACCATATTGGATGCAGGAATTCGAATCACTGACCTTCTGCATGCAAGGCAAACACCTTACCTCCATGCTATCTCTCCAGTCCCACAATCCAATATTTTTAAACAGCATGAAGGGACTGAAGTGATAGTGCAGAGTATAGATGTTAAAGCACTTGTCTTGCATATGGATAATCAGATTCAATTTCCAGCAGTGCATATGGTCTCCTGATTTTCTCTAATTGTCCCTGACCACAGAAGCAAGAGTAACCCCTTGTATTTATGGGTATGGCCATCTCTCAATATAGATAGAAACATATGCATAACTACATGTATGCATACATTCAGACATACATTGGGAGTAAGATAAAGTGTTCTAAAATACATTATTACATCACACCCTAAATTTGCGTATTTTTCTTAAAATAGCTTTTATTTCTCTCTCTCCCACTCCCATAACCTTGACGCTACTAGGAACTCTTTAATATACTCTTTAGCCCTTGAAGTAAATTTTTCTATTTTTCCTTTAGCATCATGTTCACAAGGTATGTTTGTGTCATTACATGTACTAGTACTTCTTGTTTATTGTTGAATAATATTCCATTATATGGATAAATGGTATATATTCATTGATAGACAAGTGTTATTTCATTTGTGACTGTGATGATTATTATGAATACTTAAATTGTTACCATTTTCTGTAGAATAGTTGTGTTGATGAGTGAGGCTTTGTTTTCTTTTAATTGAGGGGCTCCCAAAATAAGGCATAACCTGCAGCCAGTTGAGTCATTTCCCTGGTCTACATTGTCTTTTTCTTTTACTTTTTTTGGGTCACACCCGGCGATGCTCAGGAGCTACTTTTGGCTCTGTGCTCAGAATCGCTCCTGGAAACCAAAGGGGACCATATGGGATGCCTGGATTCGAACCACCATCTGTCTTGGATCAGCTGTGTGCAAGGCGAATGCCCTACCTCTGTGCTATCTCTCCGGCCCCCTGGTTCACTCTTAAATATTCTTTTTTATTGTTAATTTTTAGTGGATTAACATTTTTTTCTTTTGGATTTTGGGCCACACCTGGTAACACTCAGGGGTTACTCCTGGCTATGTGTTCAGAAGTTGCTCCTGGCTTGGGGGACCATATGGGACACTGGGAGATCGAACCATGGTCCATCCAAGGTTAGTGCAGGCAAGGCAGGCACCTTACCTCTAGCGCCACCGCCCGGCCCCGGATTAACATTTTTACTGGAATCATATTTCACTATTGAAGTCTGTTTTATTTTTTTAATTTTAATGTTTTTTTTAAACCATTGTAATTTACAAAGTCCTTCATAGTTGGGGAAGTCTTTGTTTTATAGTTGTGGAACAACTGTACCAGTCACCAATGATTCAAAATCTCGCCTTCATTGTCTCAAAGTTTTGTCCCATCTCCCATACCCTTGCTATATTCCCCAGTTTCCTCACTTAAATCATTCTTTCTTTCAAACAATGGAGCTTAAAATATTTCTTCTTTTTTCACCTTATTTTTAGTATCTTTATTTAAACACCTTGATTACAAATATGATTGTAGTTGGGTTTCGGTCATGTAAAGAACACCCCCCACTTCACCAGTGCAACATTCCCATCACCAATGTCCAAATCTCCCTCCTCCCCACTCCTGTCTGTACTCTATATAGGCTTTCTACTTCTCTCATTCATTCACATGTTTATGATAGTTCTCAATGTAGTTATTTCTCTAACTGCACTCATCACTCTTTGTGGTGAGCTTCATGTCGTGAGCTGGACCTTCCAGCCCTCCTCTCTTTGTCTCTGAGAATTATTGCAAAAATGTCTTTTATTTTTCTTAAAACCCATAGATGAGTGATTAAAATATTTTTCAATGATTAAAAAGTTACAGAATTCTAAAACTGTAATACAGATCAAAGCACTTTACGTTCTGTGACATTTTAACTGTTCTTTGGCCTAAGGATTAAAGACAGAGCAATTAATTCAGATGACATTGCTCAAGATTCTTTGGGGGGGGGTGTTGGGTCACACCTGGTGGCACTCAAAGGTTACTTCTGGCTCTGCACTCAGAAATCACTCCTGGCAGGCTCAGGGGACCGTATGGAATACCAGTGATCAAACCCTGGTCTGTCCCAGGTCAGTCATTTTCAAAGCAAGTCCCCTACCACTGTGCTATCACTCCAGCCTCAGTCTTTCTTCTAACTTTCATAGATAGTCAATTAACTCCTTTCTAAGTGACAATTGCTATTGAAGTTCTTTAAAATCCCTATTTAAAAATGTATTAAACAATTTGGATTAAAAATTACTATTAAACTTCAGAGAAGAAAGAAATAAAATAGAAACAATTTATCTTATCCTCTTATAAAATATACATTTTAAAACATTAGTTCAATAGAACCAAATGCTTGAAAAAAATTTAATAGGGAAAGTGTGTATGCTTTGCCTTTTTTTTAATCTTTGGTAATCTTATAAAGAATTCTCCAAGCTTCTCTCCCATTGGTAACAAAAACTGAGCCTTAAACAAACTTAACGAAGGAGGTGGGTTCTGACTTCTTTTCACATAGTTTTATGTTTATTAACAAATGAGAAGTTATCTAAGTAGAAGCAAACACATCATTCAATTTTTGGAAGGGAAACCCTGTACAACATACTTCCTACTGGTTAATTGTTCTCTTGTATTAAAAGTATTGTATTATTATCTTTGGCCTAAATCTATAGAGAAACCATTAAAATGGGAGTTTCTTTCTCAAGTACAAGAGAACCAAAGGTAGATTAATAACAAATTCTTGAGGAGTCAGAGTGATAATACAGTAAACAGTGTGCTTGCCTTGAACACAACCCATCAGGGATCAGTTTCTATCACTTCATATGGTCCAAGGCAACTGCCAGGTATACCTCCAAGTGCAAGATCAAGAGTAAGCACTGAGCACTGCCAGGTATGGACTCTCCCCCAGACCCAAATAATCAATAAAGGAAATTCTGAATATTCCTTAGAATGACTGTGGATGTTAAAGCATAGTTGTGTAGTATTTATTCAGAATCTAACAGAAAAGGCATCTGCTCATGTGGTAAATGAGTTAATTGATTCTCATTGTTATTGTTTGTTTTTATCAGTTGTTGCTCATCTCTACAGCCTTTCATCAAAACCAGAAAACACTAGACACAATTTCTAGTTGATTTTCATATTGACCCATCCAATCACTTCAGAGAATAGTTTCCTTGATGAAAGGAATGAAGAAATTATGTTATAGTTAATACCAGGTACTTTCGATTCTATAAAATATTATGACAGAAATGTACAGTTTTGTTGACATTTTGTCTTTAATATTGTAGAAATGTTTGAATTTCTTAAACTTCTGTGGACAAGCAAAAACTTCTGAAATCCCTAAAGTTACAGGATTATGGTATTGAAAACATAAAATTATTTCTGAAACCAAATTATTCATCTTAGAAGACAGTTTCTTTTTCTATTTCTCACACCAATATTTTCTTATTGGTTACTCATAGTCATATTTCAAGAATTTTAAAATGAATTGCCAAAGTTAACTCAAAGTTAATGATCACACACATTGGGACTGTTATAAATTTAAATAGTTGAATGCAGTGAAAATTATTTAACAAGAAATTAAGAGTAACCAAAAGGAGTTCCTGTAATATATATTATTTTCTAATCAACATAGTTAGACAAGAAATACATTATATAAATGTATTACTGTGGAATATATTATACTATTATAAAGGAGATTAAGTTAGTTTGTCACATAGAAAGGTAAATTAAACTACATTTATGTCTCAAGGTTTAAAATAATATTTTTATGAAGTAGAAACTAAACATGGTTTGCTTTTTCTCTCTTAAAGTTTATGGAATTTTCAACTAAATGTTTCACAGGAAATTGCTGTCCCCAAGAATATAAAGGGTTTTATATGAAGGATGCTGATCAGCCATTCTCCATGGTTACAGAGAAGAAAACAAGCAGAAATTGGTTTAATAAAGAAAGAGAGATTTCAATTGGTCACAAGGCAGAGCTTCTTGACTATCATGATGATAAAAAAAACAAGGAAAACTTTTCAATAATTTTTCAAAGATAACTGTCAAAAGTATTCAGTGAAATGGATAGGAGATGTATGGCTTTACTTTTATTGCTGATACTTACAAACTGAGGACTAGACAGGGAAATTAATATTTACCAAATATATCATTTTCACAACTTTATTTTCCAAACAAATTTAGTCATTTCACTTTACAATAATTAATTAACTAGGTAATAAGTGAGCAAGGTTTTAAAAGCATTATTAAAAAAAGTTGTATGCAAGACATCTGATTTCCATTTTCCTCTAGATAACACTAACTTGTGGAAAAACAAAATGACAGTCAGCATAAATATATTATTTCATTCTGATTGGCTCATCAAATCTTACTAACTTTAGAACACCTAAAATGTAGGATTAATAGGTGGCCAAGAGTGCTGCCTGGTACATATTGAATCTCAGGTTATTGAGTCTTTGGTTACTGAATCTCAGGTTAGATTTAGTGAGTTGTAACTTGATCCCTAAATACCTCTTTTCCTTGTTTTCTGTATTCTTGTTTGACCAAACTCCAGGGCCAGTTTGCATTTCCATAAATTTCTAGCAGGATGGAGTCAGGGCTAAAGCTAAACTGGAGACATGTATGACTGTTTGTAAAGTACTTTAGTAATATCTGTGAACCTGTAGTAACTTTAAATTGCTTTTTAGCAAAGCAAGCCAAGAAAAATAAAGTCGTATTTTATTCAGAATAAATTTTATCCAACAAATACTTATCTAACTCATTTTGTATAAGACATTATGCCAAGTCTTGGAGCCAAAGTAGAAAAAAATGCTTTCTTTTGCCCTCCTGTAGATTATATTCTAGAAAATGTAAGCCAATAAAATTGCCAATTAAGCATTTAATTACAGTTGCTATAAAGGCTGGAGGGAAGTCCGGTTCCGAGAGAATATGCTGAGATTTAGTTCTGGTCACAGAACTTACTGAGGGCAGAGGAAAGGCAGGCAGGATAGATTTGATAAATTTTGAGAACTGCAATACACCTCAGAGCAGGAAGGGTGGAAAGTGGCCTGTGTTTGGGAGAGGAGAGGACTTCATTTTCAAACAGCAGCAAGTCATGGAAAAGCATGACGCCAGAAAGGGGAAAAATGAAGTACTGAAAGGAAAAGTAATTTATTCAAGAAAGCAAACAAGGCATTAAAAGAGATAGGACAGTATCAAGGTATGTCTTGCTGAAGAGAAACTCATTTCCCATTACTAAGACTATTAAAAACCAAAGACAACCCACCCGTCTAGAAATTTCTCTCATTAACTAGCTTTGTAGTTGGGCCACCTCCTTTCTAACCACATATCTGATCCTACTCTATAAGGTGATAAATTTGTGTGTGTGTGTGTGTGTGTGTGTGTGTGTGTGTGTATTCTAGTGAAGTTGTTTTTTTTAATAGAATTTACCTGCCTATGGAAGCACGACTTTCAGGATTTAATTATAACGTGGAGCATTCTCTATCAGAGCAAAGCTGAAAAGGGAGGCATAAATGATGCATAATTCTTAAAAAGCTCATTGTAGGCTTGAGCCTTTATAACAAAATAAAAGCTCTGTATTAAACTATAAGGCATTATATTTCTGTAAAATAAATAAAATAAATGGCCAGCAGAGGTGTTTTACACAATTTATTGGTGCCCTCTGCAGTCAACGCTACATCTCATTAGAGACTCTGTCACTCATGAAAAATGTGGCACCCATCAGCATCACTCATTAACTTAAAACATGTGCCCACACATCAAATATATGTTTTTTAATTATGGTAACATGCTATAAAGCAGATGCGTATGTAGGCCTTGAATAGTGAAGGCCTTCACATCTCTGCAAACTCTCCTTTGTTTTTTTTTTCCTTTTCAAAAAATGGTAAATAAGATACTTGTTCTCGTCCTTTCCAAGTTATTCCTCTCAACAGTTTTGCTGCTTGCATTCATTGCAATAACTTAGATTTTGCCAACTTTTTTTCCCTTCATGACATTTCATTTTTAATTAAAAATGACATTTTAATTAAAAGGAAACATATGTAGAATAAACAGAGTAACTCACCAGCAGCAGTGAGCTGGAGCTGTCCTGTCTGTGCAGTTTTAACCTTTTGGGCTCAGGCTGTGCTGGGCTTCTCCACAATGGTTGCCATGGTTTGTTCTTGAGAGAAAGAAAGAAACAAAGAAAAGAGAATTATCAAACCCAGATCTGCCCACAATCAGAAAGCTTCATGAAGTTCAGAGGGTGAAGAGACAGAGGATTTACCCACTCCAAGCGATAACATTTGGGTCTTCCCGGACAGGAAAAAAATCCATCTTCTGTTTTGAATATTAAAAGTATGTCTTTGTTAGGGACCTGAGTTTTGCAACTTTTTATATTTACAGATGGTCTGGTTTGGCAATCTTAAATGTTAAGAGAATTAGAAATCTGGCAGAAGGTAAGCATAGCCAAAATAAAGTATTACAATTAAAATCAACCACCCTTCTAGAAACATCCACAATTTAGTACAATATGCACCACCCATTGCCATTTCACCTCCTGTATAAGAACTGACTTCAATGGGGTCGACAGTGAGTAGGGGTGAGGGCAGGCCTCTTAAGGAGATATTAGGCTCCTTATACTGCAAGATCAAACAAAATGACAAAAAAAAAAAAAAAAGGGAGCCAATCAATAGTTAACTATGGTATGGAGGGTAAGCAAATGATTCTTGACCGAAGAGCACCATGTAACATTAATCATCACAGATTTTCAGAGTATCAATAGGAATCTAAGTATTATTACTTACTTTCATCACATTGAACTCACATTTCTGAGAGGCCTGAGGTTCTTGGGAGAGATTGAAACCAGTCATTCAGAGACACCATGATCAAAACCAGGCTTGGAAGAAGAAGGTAAGGAATAAATTTACCATATATACTAAAGTATAAGCTGACCTGAGTATAAGCCGACCACACCCCTCTAATTTTACACTAAAAACTGGGAAAACTTAGTGACTCGAAGATAAGCCGAGGTGGAAAATGCAGCAGCCACTGGTAAATTTCAAAAATAAAAATATACACCCAAAACAATTACAATAATGGAGGAATCAGTAGGTTAAATGTTTGTCAATATCTATTGCTAAAGAAAAACTGTAAACTAGCAACAATAACTTTAAAATTTAAAGTGCAGATTACCTTAACAGGCAATCAAGCTAAATCGCAAAGGTTAAAATCCTTCAAAACTGGATTCCTCCTCCTCATCATCTTTATGTCCAAACAGAGCTTCAGCTGTATCTGATGTGAGGGTCTCAGCATAAGCATTGTCATCATCACTGAATTTTCAAGTATCATCATCACTACTGTCCATCTCATACACAAAATCAAATAACCATTATGACCCGAATATAAGCCAAGTTTGAGGTTTCGGCTTATACTCGAATATATACGGTATATTGTCTCTAATAGATGTTAAGCAACTGCCTTGTCATTTAGTTCAAAGAGTAATTCTGTATTTTAGGAAATAGGGAGCTAGCTAGGTGTTCAGGAACATATGATCCAAGTGCCATATGTGTCAAATGCTGGCACAATATATCTCATCCCTCAAATCACCAGCAGGTGTGACTGTGGATGCTCAGATGTAGCACTGGAGGGTCCTGAGAATCACCAGGTGTAGTTATGGTGAACTACAAGTACCACTGGGAAGGCTCTGTTGGTTCCCCTCACCTGTTGGGCAAAGCAGCACCCCATCTTCAAACATAGCATAAAGCCATTTGACCTAGTTGACTCAGTTTTGTAGGGAATAACCCCCAGTCTACCAGAGCACTGTTTGCGAGTCATACCCCAGAGAAATTTCTGTAGTTTTGTGTTAGGAAATTAAAAGTACCCCCAAGAGATATGAATGTTTAGCCTTTAATCACACATAATTATTTTTTAGGAAATAGATTTATTGGAGATTGGATTTGTAAAGGAAATTGAGATCAAACGAGTAGCTGGGGCTTTAATGCAATATAATCAGTGTCCTTATGGAAAGATGGCATGTAAAAATGTAGGCACAGGAACAATAACCATGATAAAAGCAGAGGTTGAAGATATGCAAAAGTGAGCCGTTGAATACCAGTCAGCAATCTGCATGTGTTACCAGAAATTGAAAAGAAAAATAAAAACAATGACACTCAGGAGAAACATGGCCCTGTTAACAACTAAGTTATGGACTTCAAGAACCACAAAACAATAACTTTATTATGTTAAGCTATATATATATATATATATATATATATATATATATATATATATATATATATATATATATATATTGTTATAGTAGCATCAGAAAATGTCAAATTTAGATATAGTTATCTTGGAATAAGTAGTGTCAAGTTAATTTGAGCCTAGAAAACTAAAGAATCTTATCAAAATCTCCCAGTTAGTGGAGTTTAACTTGTCTGTCTCAAAGACAATGCTTTTTTATCATATATAACAATGTTACAGATCTTTACACAGTTCTCTGAATGACATAATTTGCAGTTATTATATGGTACTATAAGTTTTTAACTCTTTTTTTTGTTTTTGTTTTTGTTTTTGGGCCACTGCTCAGGGTTTTTCCTGGCTCCGTGCTCAGAAATTGCTCCGGGCAGGCACGGGGGACCATATGGGACGCAGGGATTCGAACCGATGACCTTCTGCGTGAAATGTAAACGCCTTACCTCCATGCTATCTCTCCGGCCCCAAGTTTTTAACTCTTAACACCTAATGCAACTGTTTTTAATTAAGAAATTTTTATTTATTTTTAATTAAGTCACTATGAGATACGGAGTAAGTAGTTATTGATCATTTAGTTCCAGTCATGGCAATGTTCCACCTCTCTTCACTAGTCTTCATTTTCCTTCACCAATATCCCCAATTCCCTCCTTTGTCCCTAGGCCTATCTACCTCCAGCCCGTCCATATGACAAACATAAAGCAACTAATGTTAATGATATAGATCACTTCAAATTTTTTGTTTGTTTGATTTTTAAGCTATACCCAATAGTGCTCAGGGATTTCTCCTGGCTCTGAGCTCAGGAATTACTCCTGGCAGGGTGCAGAGGACCATCTGGGATACCAAAAATCAAACCCAAGTCTGCCAAGTGCCAGGAAAGCATGCTACAGAGTGTACTATCATGCTGACCCCTCATTTGAATTTTTAAACTAGAAAATCAGACTTCTTATTAATAAGAACTACATGATCATGAGACTGAATTACATTGATGACTGAAGCCTATTGTCTTTTTGCAGGTATCACTCTAAAAATGCCTTCAAAGAACTTTCAATCAGAAAAAATATGTATGCTAAATTGTAAGTAAATAAATGCACACTGCTCTAGTATTTTGGGGCCAGAGAAATAGAACATGGTTTAAGGTGTTTGCTTTGCACATAGCCAAGCCCGGTTGATCCCAGCATTGATGGTAAACTAAGCTGGAAACCCTCTAAGTAAGGAGAATAAAAGTTAAAATTGTAGAGGAAAAAAATCAAGAAGTCCATGTATCATGGTCATAAGAGGTGGAGTGTGTTTCAGAGAGAAATGATAGGCTAATCCAGAAAAAGCCAAATAATGCACAGATTTTGGTAGTGGGAATTTTGCACTGGTGAAGGGGTGTGTTCTTTTTATGGCGGAAACCCAACTATGATCATGATTGTAATCATGGTGTTTAAATAAAGACATAAAAAACCCACAAATACTGCCCAGAAAGAACACACACACACACACACACACACACACACACACACACTTTCTTGTTTTGTCGGCTACATCTGGCAGTGCTCAAGGTTGGTCCTGGCCCATCACTCAGTCTTGGCTCTGTACTCAGGAATTACTCCTGGTTGGGGACCATGTGGGATGTCATATATCAAACTATCTCTCTGGCCTTGATCCTAAATTATTTAAGTCAGTTTCATTGCTAACAATGTTCATCTATTTGGAGAATATAGAATGATTCTGATTTTTTTTTATTTAAACACCTTGATTACATACATGATTGTGTTTGGGTTTCAGTCATGTAAAGAACACCACCCATCACCAGTGCAACATTCCCATCACCAATGTCCCAAGTCTCCCTCCTCCCTACCCGACCCCCGCCTGTACTCTAAACAGGCTCTCCATATCCCTCATACATTCTCATTATTAGGACAGTTCGAAATGTAATTATTTCTCTAACTAAACTCATCACTCTTTGTGGTGAGCTTCCTGAGGTGAGCTAAGGATGAATAAGCTCTGTTATAGAATAAAATGACTTTCATTTAAAAAAAAGAAACCTAAAATATATAATTAGAAATAATTTAATATTTTTAAAGTAAAGATCAGTTTCCTTGGAACTGTTTTATTATCAGATTTGTTCAGAAAGACAATACTATGCTTTTCAGGGTTATTTTCTAATCATCTACTGAAACAGTGTTATAATTTATGCAAACCAAATTCTCATCCCCAAACTCCCTCAAGACTGTGGCATATCCGTGACTGCTAAACAAAAGCTTTTCTCTTAAAGTCACTTAACTTCCTTTGGTTTTATTTTAAAGCAAAGGGATTTGTCACATTCTGGGTTTTGTTTAGCTTGTGAAGCTTGAAGCAAAAGATTAGGCACTTTTGAAGATCAGCCTTAGATATGCTCAATTTGTTTTTGAGCCCATATTTTTCTTATAAAAGCAAAGACAATTAACTAAGTGATTTGCTTTGCATGACCAAGTCGGTTTTGACTTCCTCCATTTTTCCTCCTTCAGGAAAAGCAAACATAAAGTAACCATGTAAATTAAAAAGTTAGATCGCTTAATGGTAGCGATATCTGTAGACACTTTCTGATGCTTAACACTAGAGATACTTCTAAATTTTCTTTTTTTTTGGGGGGGGGGGTTAACACCCTGTGAAGCTTAGGGATTACTCCTGGTTCTGTGCTCAGAAGTCTCTCCTGGCAGTCTCTGGGACCATATGGGATGCCAGAATTTAAACCGGGGTCAGTCCTATGTTGGCTGCGTGCAAGGCAAATGCCCCACTGTTCTGCGATTGCTCTGGCCCCTAAGAGATATTTTCAGATGATGCCAAATTATCCTTAATAATCCTGAGTCATTACGATTTTGTTTAGATGTAAATTAACTTAGTTACAACTATTTACAAACTACCTGGGATGTCTTTTAGTATCCTTACTGTTTGATAAGACATCAATCAAACGGTTCATTAAAAACCAATTGCCATGGAGAAAAGAAATGCTAAATATATACCTTAAAAAATAAAGATCTACAAAAGTTAATAAAAAAATCATTTAATTAGTTTTCTTGGCAGCTCACTAAAGTCCAAGGGAAATACGAGGACTAAAAGAAAAGTTCTGCTTGCATAAGAAAATTTCCCTGTTGGAAACTTAACATTTTAGTCATTTGGGACAATTATTAGTTTAGAATCTAATGCCAGGTCATCATTAATATAGTCATATTTTTGGCCACACTTGTTTGATGCTCAGGGGTTACTCCTGGCTAAGCACTCAGAAATTGCCCCTGGCTTTGGGGAGACATTTGGGACACCGGGGGGATCGAACCCTGGTCCTTCCTTGGCTTGCAAGGCAGACATCTTACCTCTAGAGTCACCTCACTAGCCCCAATGTAGTTATTTTTTATAACACACCTTAAAATTCCTAAGTACTATACCATTTTTCTACATGTATAAAATTTTATATACATGTATGTAATATATACTTATAATGTATGATTTATATGTACATTTATCTAGATTTATTACTCCATGTAGATATAAATGTAAATTAGGACACACATACTGGAAAAAAATGTCTCCAGGAAATAGATTAAGTGCATTATCTTAATATATAAAGTGATAGTCCTCATGCATGGTACTTAATAACTACTTGAAAAGAGTTTAAAGAGTTTATTGAATGAATGAATTATTTAATCCATTTGTGTTTCTAATCTGGTATTATGGTAGAAATAAAATAGGTATTGCAATCAATTATCTATTACCTCTAGGAAAGTAACAAAGAACAGTTTCAATACAAATCATAGTACAGCCAAGAATATGATACTAAAGATGCTAATAATAAGATTCTCCTTCAATAAGGTATTCCTTCCCAACTAGACTGTAATCTTAAATATATATTCTGAAGGCCATTAGTAGAGTTGCCACTAAATTGTCTCATTTGAGAACATTTTCAAGCATACAATGGCTCAGCATTCAAACTGGTACAAGCACCAGCCTGTGAACATTTAAAAAGGGGGAGAAAGTACAGTGAGTCTACCACTCGCCTTAAATGTAGTTTACCTGGTTTGATCCCTGACATTTCATATGCTCCTTCAAGCATGGTCAGTAGTATTTTCTGAGTGCAGAGCTTGGTGTGACCCAAAAACTTACAAGAAAAATTTAAGAGAGGTCGAAGCGATAGCACAGAGATAAGGCATTTGCCTGGGATGTGGCAGATCTAGGACGGACCCGGTTCAATTCCAGGCATCCCATATGGTCCCCTGAGCTTGCCAGGAGGGATTTCTGAGCACAGAGCCAGGAGTAACCCCTGAGCATTTCCAGGTGACCAAAAGCCAATCAATCAATCAATCAACTGCAAAAAAAATAAAGAGAGAGAGAAATTTAAAAGAATCCAGGGTGGGTAGATATTTCAAAGTAGAAGGTTAGTATGCAAGAATCCAAGATTGTATTCCTCAACTGCAAGGTCCCCTGAGTACCACAGGGGATGGCTTTTGAGCACTATTCTATGAGCAACCCTAAAACCTCCCACCCCTTTTAAAAATCACTACTTTAAAAAATATGATTTCTAATAACACAAAGAGGTAGATTCTTGCCTTCTACTTTGCAATTTTAGAAATGATCAAAACAAGTAATCTGAGAAAAAAAATACCAGTAGGCAGTGTGGAATCCATTCAAGACCAGGCTTTTGTCTTTTTCTGTGTGAGGTCAGAGTCACTGAACATATTTCTTTGGTTGGTGGGAAGTGTGTACAGGAAGTTCAGGATTGGCAGTCTGCATGAACTCCCACATGGCCCAAATACTAATGTTCTGCTCCCCTCAACCATTTGATCTGTGTGACCTGGGGTTGATCTCTATCACTGGATTTTCAACTGGAGGTGCAGGTACTTTTTTTGCAGAAAAAAAGAAAGGTCAGTCCCAGCTCCAACCTCCGTTGAGGATCAAGGTCTTTTGTCCTTTTGTATAGGAAAGAATTTCAGTATATGCACAGTAGAGTAGAGGGGAAAATGATTTGCTAAGAAAGGAAATTAGTTCTAGGGAAGACATGGGGACAGAGAGAGACAGACAGAGATAGAAAAACAGAGACAGAGATAAAGAGGCAGATAGGAAAGAGAAAGAGGAGAGACTAAAGGAAAATAAAGAGATCACACATGCAAAAGGTGGTAGTGTAACTCTAGAATTATGTGCCATATGATACCTAGGAAGATAGGGTTATATCTAAGATACTTCATCTTGGGCTAAGGAGTCATTGCTAGTTATAGCTCAAGAAGTGGCTTTATTACTGATGGTCTTATCAAGGCATTATTCCTGCCAGTGAATTATCTTGAAATGCTTGAAAAATTATCTTGAAAGGCTGGTCCTCAGGGTAAGTTCTTTTAAGAATATGTTTTGTCTCTCTGAACTTTTCTTGCTGTTATGAATTTTTTTCTCTCCAAACATTTCTTAATTTTTATAGGACCTTGAAGTATACTTTCCAGAGTTCCCCCCTAGCTAATTGTCTATCTCACTTCTACAGCAGCAAAGCAGTTAATAAATTCTGCTTCACTGTTTCCTAGACAAATTAAATAAAATAATATGTGTGGAATTTTCATTATACTTATTTAGCATTTTCCAAGTAAGCAGCTATTCTAATTACTGAACTGTGTAAGTTGCCATCACTGTTACCTCTAATAACATTAGCTTCATAAATTTAAAATGATCAAAGGTTCTTGAATCTACAGTTAAATACTTTCAGGTGAGATTGGACTACAGGGCTGAAAATTCTGGGACATTTTTTTTTCAGAATGGTATTGGACCAAGACTCCGACACACCTGCCACTGGAAAACCCAATAGCTCCTGCCCACAGCAGCCATCTTCCTGGCAGAAAAATGACCCACCTCAACCACCAAGCTCCAAAAGAAAATAATGACCACTAGTATTTCCCAGATAGCCCAATCTGAACTGATGTCTCTGTAGCACTCTCAAAAAAGTGGGGGCCATCTTCATCTTTCTGTGTGAACTACAACAGCCAAACACCACACCCTACACGCTCCAATCAAAATGGTTCAGCTCCATGATTTAACCTTATCAAATTTCCAAGCAATTACATTTGTTTCAGATCTATGTAGCCTAGACTTTGTAAACACTTGTGGCCACATTACACTTCAAAATTATATAGTATTGTCAGTACTATCACAAAAAACCTGATAGGAAAGTTACAATGAGCCTCAACAATAACACAGAATGTTAAGCAAGCACCAATGATAGCCCAGTTTTAAACACTGACTTTAGTAACACCATGACATTTAATATTTAATATTATCCTGTGTTGAGCTAAATTTTGATCATTTAATTTGCCTTGTGTCGTAACAAACAATCGGAAGTAAATTTGTTTGTGCCTGTGTATAGGCAGGCAATGGTGGTGGGTGGAAATTGAGGACACTGGAAAAAGGAAAATCACACTGATGGTGGAACTGGTGTTTGAACAGTAATGCATGAAATGACCGTATTATGAACATATGGACAACAGTAAATCACAGTAAAATTAGAGAAATAATAAATAAGGAAGAATAAAAAGGCACTTGATTCATAATATGTGTTTTCTTTAGGTCATATAGAAATGGCACAAAATTATAGTTTCTGAGCATTATCATTGTGTCAACTAGAAGTTTATGCACATTTTTCTTTGATGAAGATTATAAAACATTTCTTTAAAAACATTGAAAGATAATAAATATGGACCAATTTAAAAAAACTCTGCTTTTGATTTTTCTGAAGCTGTTCCCTACAAACATTTTCTTCTTTACCTTAGTAATAAGGTTTTTCTTCACACTTTTAATGTATTATCATAAAAATATTACATATATTCTTAGTGGTTAATAAGTTGGAGCTGAAGAGATCACCAGACTATATGCTTTACAACAAAATGCTGTTCGATCACTGTAAACAACATAAAGGCTATATCTTTGAGCAATTAAATTTTGTGTCACCAATAGTATACAAGGTATGTAAGATTAAAAAGGGTGTTTCACCTTCGATCTGTCTTTGTAGATTCTTCCATTTAGTAATCAAAATTAAATCTAGTTCAAACCTTGTAACAAATCTCATCCTCATTCTCTTGCCCCTAAAAATCAAACTCTTAAAAAAACAAGTGTCAGTTATTTTTTCTCACAAATACAAACATTAAATTTACTGCTATATATTAAAGAGCATTGCATTATAACATGCAAACTCCAAGTGGCAGTGATATTTAATTACAAAATCAATGTGTACCTCACATTTTGCATGGTATATTATTTTCAATTCTCTTATTCTACATTCTGATAGTAAAAGTAGGTCACTTCTAAGCAGCCAAGAAAACCCAATTTTATTCTCTTTTAAAAATTCGGTATTATACTCAGCTACGACCAAAAAAAATTCATGCAGTTTGCTACTCTGATGCTTTGGAGAGTATTATGCTGAGTCAATTATCTCAGAAGGGGAGATACAGAATTATATACCTTTCTTATATCTGGGAATAAAGAACTAGAGTAAGTGACCAAAGGCAACGAAGTCTTAGAACTGATCTACAGGCTGAGTTTAGGGGCCAGTGTAACAGTATAGCTGGTAGGGTGCTCGCCTTGAACAAGGCTAATCTGATTTTTATCCCGAGAACCACATATGGTCCCTCAAACCCAGCCATGATCCTTGAAAGCAGAGCCAGGAGTACACCATGAGTACAGCCAGTTGTGGCCCTCAAACAAAAAACAAAGAGCTTCCATAGTGGAGGGCAGATGGGTCATGGATTAGTAGCAGGATGCTCTAATTGAGAATGTGATATTAGAAAATTGTCTGTATAAAAACATAATTAACAGTATTGCAATCACAATGCCTAAGTTTTAAAAATAAATGGAAAAACATTTAGCATTTTAACCTATATCTTGTATATAGACGCGGGTCCATTTATTGCTTATATAGTTGTAACTGAATGATTTTGTTCAATATCCAACTTATTTTTTATTTTTTATTTTTTCTTTTTTTTGGTTTTTGGGTCACACCTGGCAGTGCTCAGGGGTTATTCCTGGCTCCAGGCTCAGAAATTGCTCCTGGCAGGCACAGGGGACCATATGGGGCGCCGGGATTCGAACCGATGACCTCCTGCATGAAAGGCAAACGCCTTACCTCCATGCTATCTCTCCGGCCCCCTTATTTTTTATTTTTAATAACTTTATTTAAACACCTTTATTACAAACATGATTGTGGTTGGGTTTCAGTCATGTCCAACATGTCCAACTTATTATATTTTTTATTATAGTGCTTTCAAGATTTTTCCTACCTTTCTGTTTTAGTCAGACAAAAATTAACAAAATATGTTTTCAAATTTAAAAATACAGAACATTAAGCTATATGAATGCACGTATATATATACATATATATACATATATATATATATATATATATATATATATATATATATTAAGGTTCACTATTTAAAACCTCATTCTATTCTTTACCATATACTTGTCATTTTATTTTATCACCTCTTCCCTTTATTTTTTCTTTTGGGTAAACTTTAAGTAGTCCTACTGTCCAAAAGTTAGTTTCTGTTTTATGTAGATCCTCCATTTGTTATCTCTATATACTGCTTTTGAGTAAAATCAAAGTGTTTATCTTTCACCATCTGGCATATTCCATGAAGCATGATGCCTATAATGCCCATCCATGTTGCTGAAAATTAAAGGGTCTTATTTTGTGATTGCATTCGTCTTTCTTTAATTATACTCAAGAAATCTTTTTCACAAATTATTGCTTCCATTATACTATGTATTAAAATATTTCAATGTTCAAATTATAAAATGGCTTTTAAAATATTTTGAAGAATTATTTTATATCCATTAAATAAACAGTTATTTTTGAAAACGCCAATATTTTTTCATAATATCAATATTCCTCAAAAAACTAGAAATTTAAATTCCATATGATCCAGCAACAACACTCCAAGCATCAGAAAGTGTCTACAGATATCGCTACCTAGGATACCTAAGAACACCATGCAGAAAAGCCCTCTACATTCCTATGTTCAGTGCAGTGCTATCTACAACAGCCAGAATCTGGAAACAATCCAAATGCCTGAGAACAGATGAGTGAATAAAGAAACTGTGGTACATCTACAAAACAGAATACTATGCAGCTGTTAGTAAAAATGAAGTCATGAAATTTTATTACATATGAATAAATATGGAGATTATTATTTTTTATTGTGGTCGAAGTGAATTACAATTCTCTCACAGTAATATTTGAGGCACATAGTGACAATGAGTGAGGGGCATTCCCATCACTAGTGTTGTCCTCCCTCCACCAATATGGAGATTATTAATCTGAGTAAAATGAGTCAGAGGGAGAAATAGACATAGAATAATTTCATTCATTTGTGGGATATAAGAAAAACAAGAGACAGTGTTAGATCACACCCTGACTTTACCCAAAACAAAAGTGTTCCCTCAATTTCCTCTTCCTTTACTCCTATCCCTTTGATATGTAAAAGCCCACCTGAATCTCACTAGACCCTCCTCCCCAAGGTGAATTTTTACTGGTTTAGTAAAGAAAGGTCAATTTGGCTTGGCATGCAGAGAGACCACAAGGCAAGAGGCCAACTGGCTTTTCCATGATTTTCTCCTGACTGCCGTGGTTTATTAATTCTTCACAGTTACCTGCTTCAGATCCATTCACCTGCTTGGAAAATATAGCATAGGGATTGATTTCACAAGAGAGTATGGTCATAATATCCAGAGACAATAGAGATAAGGACTAAGAGGATCAGTCCATGGCAGAAAGCTTGTGACAGAAAGCCAGGATTGCAGGTAGGGTAAAGAAAGAGTCACAGTGACAGTGATAGTTGGGACTGATCACTCTGGACAAAAAGAGGATGCTGAAAGGAGATAAAAAGACATACATGGCACCCCATTTGTTAACAACAGTGCAAAGCACAGTGTCAAAAAAGGAAAAAAGATAGAACTAAAATCTCTCTAAGATGCTGGCTGTGGAGGGGGTGATGGTGGTGAAAAGTTGGGACACTGGTGATGGAAAAGGTTTACTGGTTAAGGGACATGTACATTGTTGTTGTTTGTTGGTTGGTTGGTTGGTTTTTTGGTTCATACTTGGTGACGCTCAGGAGTTACTCCTGGCTATGTTCTCAGAAATCGTTCCTGGCTTGGGGAAACATATGGGATGCCCAGGGATCGAATTGCTGTTCATCCTAGGTTAGCACGTGCAAGGCAAGTGCCCTACTACTTGTGCCACCACTGCAGCCCCTGGTGTACATTGTTTGACTGAAACTCAACCATGAACAATTTTATAAACACAGTGCTTAAATAGAGTAATAAAAAATAGAATCCAGCCTTGGAGCCAGAACAGGAAGTTCAGTAAGTTGGGCACTTGCCTTAAAGAAACCGACCCAAGTTTGATCCCTAACATCTCGCATGGTCTCCAGAACCCTGCCAGGAGTGATCCCTGAGGAGTAAGTTCTGAATGCTGCTGAGTGTGACCTTAAAGCAAAAACAAATAAGCTGACAACCCATCTTCCTTACTTACCTCTTGTGACTCCATGCTATTTCAGCAACAATCTTGTATCACTAAAGGGAAATCAAAAAAAAAGCCATAGATAGCAATTTCTTTTCTTTTTTGTATTTGGTTTTGGTTTTGGTTTGGGGGCCACACTCGGTGACATTCAGGGATTACTCCTGGCTCTGCGCTCAGAAAGCGCTCCTGGCTTGGGGGACCATATGGAACGAGGGGGGATTGAAGTGTGATCCTTGCTAGGTCAGTCACGTGCAAGACAAATGCTCTATAGCTGCATAATGGCTCCGGTCCCATAGTTTGTTTGGAGACTGTAATAGTGACCACAAACCTAGGTTTGTGGTAATGAATTAATTTATGCAAATCATTTAAGAAAGTTCTTGGCACATACAAGATTCTATATAAATGCTATTATTTTTTATTATTTTTTGTTTAGTTTGTTTTGGGGTTTTTTTTGGGGGGCCACACCCAGTGACACTCAGGGGTTACTCTTGGCTATGCGCTCAGAAATTGCTCCTGGCTCGGGGGACCATATGAAATGCTGGGAATTGAATCTACATCCATCTTGGGTCAGCCATGTGCAAGGCAAGTGCCCTAACGTTGTGCTATCACTCTGGTCTCCTGTTTGCTACTATTTTTAATGCAATATCATGCATATTGGTTCTGCTTATCACATTTTAATTTGTAACATGGTAATATATATAATGTACTAATTTAAACATTATTTGCAGACTGTCTTATTTATGTAACCTCATATCTTTAGTATTATAGTCACACTGTATATTGTCAATTATTTTTATTTGATTGAAATGTTATATTGCTTGCACTAGAAAAAAATAATTTCTATTTCTTCTGCCCTCTTGTTCTTGCTAAATTTTACTTTCACAGTTTCAAATGTAATCAATAATTTTTGGAACATTATTAAGCTGCTGGTTCTTGAAAATTAGGTCCTGAAAGTATTTTAGTTTTATTATGAATCTAAGAAATTCAAATCACTTTTTACCTAGGAAACGAATTCAACAATTATGATAGAAGTTAACATTGTAGTTTCTAGATTACTGGTGGCCCGCAAGTGCCTTACGTAATCTTCAGGCTCTTGGCTTGTAGTTTTCAGGTTTATAATAAGACGCCATCTGTGCTTTTGTTGCTGCCATGATTTCATAATCTGTTTACAATGGACTATAAAATTCAAATATAACTTCAAGAGTACAATATTCATGCCATTAATTAATTTTTTGTTTTATGCTTCTACTGAACAAAAGTAGGCAAAAGTGTAGTTTCACCAAATATCATGTATTGCAACTGGCCTAGTGTTTGGTCAAGTGTGGATGTGATAGCAATTCGATCAAAGAACCTCTGAGTAGAAAGGTTGAAAACCCTTCAAGACTTTCTCACTTTATCTATTTAGTGACAAACTAAAGGTTAACTGTTGACCAGCTGAGTATAATTGGATCCTTCACCGAATCAAAGACAAAAACAGACTTCAGTCACGATTTAATAAAGGACAGAAACAAAATAGTCATCTGAGGCTACTGACTATTTCAAGATATGAATTGTGTTTTCAACCCTATAGAACCTATTCAAATAACTTCAACTAACCAATGTTTTGCATAGTATTATTTATTTTCCCCATTTCAGTGCAAGCCCTAGTTACTCTAGATACCAGCTTGATAATGCATAACTTCTCCATTAGGAATATTTTTATGGAGCCCATCATTATGAATTCATTTGCTATTCTCTGTAATAGCACATATCATAATGAATTCATTTAGTATTCATGGGGATAACACAAACACCATTTAGTAACTGGTTAATGAACTGAGAGGGGCTCTTTATCCTTTCTGGGTTTTCTAAGAAACAATGCTCATTTATTTAAATCATCAACTTCTTTTTCAGCTTCAGTTTACACATACTGGCTTTTTTGTTATTGCTCTTGTTAGCTACAAAGATAACTTTTCTCTGACTAATGAAAAAGTCAGCAACAAAGGACCTTAAAACTCAGAGATAGGGTAATTAAATATCATTATGCTTGAACTTGTCACAGATTTTGATAGTTATAGCCTAAAAACTAAAAATCAGTAATAATAATTTTTATAGAGAGGTCTTTAAATTATGATAAAAATCTATTATTATATTCAGTTTACAATTATAAAAACTAAGATTCAAAGTACAGAAAGGCAAATGAGCCCTTTAAGGTTTTACTTAAAAGAATAAGTAATCTGGAATTCAAGAAGACCTATTTCAGACTCCTGACTTTTTTTTATTTTATTTTAAATAATTTTTATTATGCCAATATGAATTACAAGTCTTTCACAATTATATTTAAGGTACATAGTGACAGTGAATCAGGGCCATTCCCACAACCAGTGTTGTCCTCCTTCCGACCCTGTTCCCAGCATGCATCCAATACCCACTCCCCTTTGCCCTCTGGACTGCTAATGCAACATGTCCCCTTTGTATATAGCTTGTTGCAAATTGTGTAGCTTGATTCTGTTGTTCTGTTGTCATTGACTTTGGGTTTGGTATTTGGGTCTGATCATATTTTATTTCCACTCAATGTTCATGTGATTGCTCCTGGTACCATCCACTTATTTTTTTTCCTCCGTCAATTTATGAGGTAGGTCAAGATGATTCAAATGCTGTGGTTCTGTTGGACCAAATACAAAGAAACAAAGAAACAAAAAAGAAGAAACTGGCAGTAGTCCATCTAGAAGCTCTAAATATAAATTTAAAAGAAGAAAACAAAACAAAACAAGCAACTACAGAAAAACACAACAGCAAAAACCAAAACAACAACAAAATAACAACAAGAACTAAGGAAAGGGGGACTGGTATGGCAAGGTTTTGTATTTTTTGTAGTTGTTGTTTTTGCATAGGTACAGTAAATATTTTGGAATTCCCTTGGCTTAATAAAGTCAAGGCTTTTCCACCCTTGAAGCATACTGCCATGGGAACAACTACAGGCTTCAGACATGCTCATTGTTGAAACCCAAGTCTTTTTATGGTGCCAAGAAATGTTCTGCTCAATTGTGGTTATCAAAATTAGTCCTATGTAATTAGAGATCTTGGTATTAGAGATCTTGGTTTTTGCACAAATCCTAGGCTAGGATCTTTCTTTTTGGTCCCAGGAAAAATTTTGCTCAGTCGTGGTTGTCCAAGTCAGTCTTGTGTCCTTAGTGATCTTGGTTTTTGTACAGAACAAAGGACAGAATGTCTTCTGATTTCATCTTACCATTAGGTGATGAGGTAGTGCAACTTGTTCTTAGATCAAGTTGTTGCTTTTTCCTCATCAGGATGTCGTCTGGCCAGTTGGTACCAGAGCAGTATTAGGAATTTCTCAGGGGGAGTTTGGTTCCTGGTGCTGTTGCAGAGAACTGTGTAGGTTCTAAGGTTGGGATATGAGATTTGAGGGTTGGACAGTCTCTGTCTAATCACATGGAGACTCCTGACTTTAATCATGTTTTGTTAGTTACCAATAAGTTCTATAGCTCACCTTCTTTATAAATAGCAGATAGGGTGCTTGTCTTTCATTTACCTGATCTGAATTTGATCATCAACACCCCATATGGTGACCTGACCCTCACAAGAACTGATCCTTGTGTGCTGCTATGTAGCCTAAAAACCCTTTAATTATATCATTGTTATTCTTATTACAAGTAGTAATAGTAAATCTTGTCTAATAATTTTTGCTGAAAATTATTTCAATTTTCCTGAAGCAATTAAAAATTAAGAATGCCAAAAATTGGGGCCAGGCGGTGGCGCTAAAGGTAAGGTGCCTGCCTTGCCTGCGCTAACCTTGGACGGACCGCGGTTCGATCCCCCAGTGTCCCATATGGTCCCCCAAGCCAGAAGCAACTTCTGAGCACATAGCCAGGAGTAACCCCTGAGCGTTACTGGGTGTGGCCCAAAAAAAAAAAAAAGAATGCCAAAAATTAAAATATCCATAACTAATTAATAAATTAAAAGTAAGCATGAGTTAATATAATCTACATTCTATGAATTATTTGGCTAGCAATAATTAGTTTCTTTTTTTTTTTTTTTGGTTTTTGGGCCACACCTGTTTGACGCTCAGGGGTTACTCCTGGCTATGTGCTCAGAAATCGCCCCTGGCTTGGGGGACCATATGGGACGCCGGGGGGATCGAACCGCGGGCCATCCTACGCTAGCGCTTGCAAGGCAGACACCTTAACTGTAGCGCCACCTTCCCGGCCCCCAATAATTAGTTTCTTTTGAATATAATACAAACTAATTAAGAAAGAACTTTGCCTGGAATCCATCTACTCAAGGTAAATTATTATATATTCCACAGTAGGATATTTTCAAACAAAAGAGAGATATGAAAAAGATCATAGAATCTTGAGCAACAATGATAAGACTAAAAAGAAAAATCAGACAGAATACATTACCAACTTCCCTTATACAATTCCTATTATTAAATAATATCATCAAGGCAAACAAAATCTATATGCAAAAATTAGAGTTTAGGAGCCAAAGAGATAGTACAGATACAAGTACCTTTTATACTATGGACCCTGGTTCAGAGAAATAATACAGCAGTTTAGGTATTTGCCTTGCATGTGGCCAATATACATTCAATACTTAGGAATCCCATAAGGTCCCCCCAAGCTTTACCAGGAGTAATTCCTGAGTGCAGAGCCTGAGCATTGCTGCGTGTTCCCCCCCCCAAAAAAAAATCAAATGCTGGCAATACATATAGTCCCTCAAGCACCATCAAGTCTCACTCCTGACCTCAGAAATAGCCTCTGAAAACCACTGGGTATGGCCCCCAAACCAAAAAGAAATAAACAAACAAAAAAATACCAAGAACAAATAAATAATTTAAATAGAGAGGGGGAAATTGACCCTTAACTTTAATGCTTGTGCCCACTTAGTAATTATTGTTTGTGTAAGAAATAAATGTTCTACAAAGGCATGTTACTGAAATAGTATCTGGAAGGAATGGTATCTGTGAATACTGAAAAGTTAGAGAAATCAAAAGAAGTGATGAAACTTATTAATTACTAATTAATTAGATTTTTCTACAGAGGGTATAAGGTAAATAGTACAAAAATAGTACAATAGTAAATAGTACAAAATAGAAAATCTGGGGCCAGAGTGATGGTGCAGTGGTAGGGCATTTGCCTTGCATATGGCTGACCTAGGATGGACCTCAGTTCCATCCCCAGAGTCCCATATGGTCCCCCAAGCCAGGAATGATTACTGAGAGCATAGCCAGGAGTAACCCACGAGTGTCACAGGATGTAGCCAAAAAGAAAAAAATATGAATATGCTGTTTTCAGACACAATGGATATTTTTAGAGTATAGTAAGTCTGCAAAGACTAATCAGTGACTAAAATTGGGATTGAATTTGACTGTAAATTTTCTAGATTTCGACATGAAATAGTGAGATTTTTTTTAAACACAGCGTCCTCAATAGCAGTCCTGTACAACTAAAACAAAGATGTAATTCATAATCCTGTTTTTTTTCTAACTCTTTAGGTAATATAGACTTACATGACTGAGCATATCTAAATGCTTTAAAAATACTACAAACTTTACCATGTGCCCATATCCTCTCACTGAAGAATATAGGTCTCTCTCATTCATTATGCCTTTAGCAACCTTAGAACTCTTGTTAGTGTCCAAATTTTTATGAACTAATTTCCTATCATGTTTCTCAATAAAAAGAGCAAAATATTATTTAGTTAGTCATAATGACATGATCCATAACTCCAGTATTCAAAACACTATGCTAGTCAATTAAGTATGTCTTCAACTCCTCTTTTATTTTACTTTACTTATTTTAATTTGGAGGGGGATGGGCCACACCCAATAGCACTCCAGGGTAACTCCTGGCTCTGTGCTCAGAAATCACTTCTGGCAGGCTCAGGGGACCATATGGGATTCGGGAGATCGAAACTGGGTCTACCCTGGGCAAGGCAAATGCCCTACGTGTTCTGCTATCTCTCTGGTCCTGTCCTCTTTTTTAGAGCTATATAAAAAAACAGAGACTTTAACTGTTTTAGATTACTTCTTCATTCCCACATACTGAAAGATTAGTCCCAGAAAAACAAAAGTATTTGAATATTGATTATTTCCTCATAAAAGAAAATTTGAACCCTTCCTCAGCATGTATGATAGGCATAACTCGACAATTTTTAAAATACTGATTTTACCTAATTGGAGTACATAAAGGAAATAGTACAGTGTCATTACATGCTAATTTCATGTTTTTAAATGAATATTGAAGTATTTTAAATTCCTTAAAAATTATTAGTCAAGCTCCCTGTTTGGGATTTTCTGGTTTGGTTAGGGCCAGGATGAGAAGTTTGGATATTAGAGGTAGAAGAGGAGAGTGTGGGGGTAAGGACAGGGAGAAAAGTTAGAAATTAAAAATATAATTATAATAATTCTAATTATTTAGAAGAATTAGAATAAAAATGAAAATGTCTTTTATTTGTTGATTGTTTATAAGACATTTTTATACATTTCAAGTAAATAAGTATATAAGACAGGTATATCTATACTACATATGGTAAGTCAATAGAGTTTCATAACATAATCTCATTTTTTATGAGCACCAAGTTAGAAATGAGGAAACTAAGGCAGAGACAAGGTAAAAATAAATACTTGCCCAAGTTTATCTTGTAAGTACAGAAGAAGAAATTCAATTCTTGGTCTATCTGTATTGCTTCACTTTGAAACAGAGCACTATTCTTTTCCCAATGAAAAAGATGAGAAAGGGCTTTAAAAGATGAAAAGAGATACATAGATGAAAGCTTTTTAAATGAAGACCAGAGGAAAAAATATATAGGAGCACATAATAAGAAAAAAAAGCTGAAGCAGCAACCTCACTAGCCTCTCATTAGTTTTTTACTGTGTCTCTCTATTGTAAAAAAAAAAAAAAAACATGGAAGTTTTCATTACTATTGGATAATTGATGGGAGATCATATGGGAACAGACAGAAGATGAAGTACACATATAAAAATAAATATAGTAAGAGGTTTTTGAAATCTTTCTTGCTTCTTAGCTCAGCATACTTTAGATTTGTCTCCTATTTGGGGCAGGCTATCATGTCCTGGCTCCATTTCTAAATGCTACTCTTTGACCAAGATGATGTCCTAGCTTTGAATAAAAGATATAAATTGTACTTCTTTATTTTATGTGAAAGGCTCCAGACAAAACTTATAAAATGCAAGCAAGACACAAAATTCCATTCTTAGGCTAAACCTCTGATGGTGTAGATAGGATTTATAAAGGCTAACGGGAACAAAATCTGTCTCCCAACTCAATTGGCTGAAAAAAATTCTCTTGTTTTCCGTAAGTACCAGTGTATCAATAGGTTTATCTATGTTAGTAGCAGTGTTGAAAGAGCTGTCAAGGATTGTCCAAAAATAGAAATAATCTTTATATATAGCAAAAACATACCCACCCTGAAACTTTTGATTTTGAACATCTAAAAATCAGTGAGCAGTATTGATATTTGGTGAGGAAGTTACTATAAAAAATGTAAAATCAAAGATAAGCTGACAAGGTTGGAAATGTTCCACCATGATGTGTAAACACAGCAATGATAGCTGGACTGCAGCATTTATATCAGAGTTGGCAGACTTCTTGGAAATCCATTCTCATGGTTGCAGAAATCTTTTGTCCCTGGGCACTGTAGCCTTTTAAATTTTTAAATAGTTTTCAAAAAAGGTGTAAGAATTGGGAGTCTACCTTTATCAAAGAGACAACTTAGCCACTGCCAAGCTGATGTCTTTCTTCCAAGTCCCCACAGCAGGAAATTTAAGTGTTTCACGAGCATCAGCTACTTTGGAGAATTAGAATTCTAGTAAAAACCACAAAAACTTCTGTTCACTTTTGCAAGAATGACAATGCATAAATCCAGCAGGCTGTCAAGTTACTCTGCTTTTTGGCGAGTCATTGTGTCCTCCCACAAATTCATATATGAAGGTCTAACCTCACCCATTAATGACTAAATATGGAGATAGAGACCTAATAGTGATGCTTAAGTTAAAAAGATGCTGGTAGGGTGGGTTCTAAATCCAACCTGAGTGATATTCTTTTTCTTTTTAACATGATGGAATTTACAATACTGTTAATGACAGGATTTCATGCACACAAAATTCCAACATTGCACTATTTCTATATGTCTATTTTCCTCTACCATTGTCTCTGGCTCTCCTGTTCAAGTCCTGCTCCCTCACATATGGTTCCAGAAGAAATTTGGACATCAGAAATTAGAAACATCAGAAGTACACATGAAGGAAATACAGTGTGAGGACCAAGGATGAAACTTACCATCTGTGTAACAGAGAAAGTCTTAAATCGAAACCAGTTTTGCTGACATATTGATTTTGGATTTCCAAATTTTAGAAAAGAGAGAAAATACATTTTTATTGTGTTAGTAATCAGACTGGATAACTGTATTTTGCATCCCTGGACACTATGTACTTGCAAAGGCCCCTAACAGCAGGCAATCTGATCACCCAACGTGTCTTTCTTCATAACACTTTGCTTTCATGTTTCCTCTTGTTATTTGTTCACGAATATTCAAAAAATTGTTATTTTGAAGACATGATGCTCTTTAAAACTTCATTCCACTCCACATAGCTACTTAGTCCATTCTTTTACATACAAGGAGAGAGTCTGAAACTTTTCCAAATGAAAAAAAAAAATAAACCCTTTACACAACTGATGAGAAACCTTCATTTTGGTCTGTTTTCAATTGAATTAACAGTTATTTGTAGAAAATAAAGCAAGTGAAGTTTTGGCAATTTTTTCTTCCTGATAAGCATATTCTAGAGGCACCATCTATTTTCATGTGAGTCTCTGATAATTAAATTTAAAACTTTCACACTGAATAGCCTTCCTAACCATTGAGTTTTTTTTTTTTTTTCTAAAGTTTGTTCTTTGTTCTGTTTCTTGGTGATTTGATATAAGTATGCTTTTCTTGGTGTTTTATATACATACATATATCTATATATTTATATATTTATATGCATATAAATGAGCCACACAAGGTAGTGTTTAAGGCTTACTCCTTGCTCTGCATTTAGGGATCATATCTGGTAGGGCTAAGTGGGTCATATATGATAGTCAGAGATCAAACCCAGGCTGCCATATGCAAGGCAGGCACACTACCTGATGTACTATGACTCTGCCCTGTTGATTGTATATTTCCTAAAAAAATTATGAAGGTTGCAGTGGTTAAATAGCTAGGTTCAGTGAAGTTTAAAATATACAGAATTGGAGGGAAAGATCTATGGGATGAGCACATCAGAAAATACAAGTTCAATCCCCTGTGATGCATGCTACCTGAAACACCACCAGGAAGGACTTTCAAGCAAAGAGCTGGAAATAGCTGCAATATTATTTCTTGATGATTATTATCAGCTTCAGGCATGGCTCCCCCCCCCCCCAAAAAAAAGCTACAAGCAAGTAAGCAAGCAAAAAAAAGTGAAGTTTCTAGGTCCCTTCTTATTGCCTATAAAATCTGAGTATAATGGAAAGTAGGGGGATATTAAACTCCTTAGTTTGAAAAAGATGGAAGGAAAGAGCACACAGATGAAAATCATCAAGTTTTATTTTTTAACATATCTAGGGTGCGATGTCCTGATCTATAAGCAAGGATCTGCACAATTGCGATCCATGAGATTGTGTGGAAAGGTGCAGATATACATTGGGTAAGAGAGGGTCTCTGACTTTCTCAAACGCCCAAAGGAATTCCTGGTAACCAAAGGATTATCAGTATTAATGACATACTAGAAAAAGTTTAAGTAGGATAAATCATTATCTAGTACCCATTCGTTCTGAAGTTTTGAAAAAACATGAACACTCTGAAACTCAGCTTCCTCGATCATGAAAAAACATAAGATCACCTTCCCTGTCTAAAGAAGGGTCTGTAAGCAGGCATTGCTCAGGACATCCTATAAAGTAAGAAAGCCAGGAAACTCCTCAACATTTGTTGTACAGTAGCACTACGTTAATAAGATATATACATATATCTATATCTGTATGTTTCATTTACTCAAAACAAAACTTTCTCAAGTAGGTTCTATTCTTGTCTTCATTCTCCATTCTGGATTATTCAAATTTAAGAAATGAAATTATACAAGTAATGCAGTTAAAAGAAAGTTTTAGCTGTAATATTTTAGTTTATTTGAGGGGTTGCTATTTATTTATTTATTTATTTTGGCTTTGGGGCTACACCTGGTGGTGCTCAGGATATACTTCTGGCATTGTGCTCAGGGAGAACTCTTAGTGATGCTTGAATGACCATATGTGATTTGAGAAATCAAATCCAGATGAGCCAAATTACCTGATATACTACTTCTTCTATCTAAAATGAAAGGATTTTTGAATTTAGACTCCACTATCGCATTTCTAGGTAATTAAACATAGTGCAATGACACAATAGAAAATGATGCAAAATTCTAAATGACAAAAACAGTGTGCCAGATTTTTCTTCTAGAAAACAATAATTTTAGCATTCCATTTTCTTTATCTCCTAAATAGAAACAATATCTATAATTTAGGCTCATAGTTTAAGAACACTAAAAAACTATTTTGCAATCCTCTGGCTCTTTCAAAGTCTTCTTTTTCTTCTATCCACCATACATAGTAGCCTGTACTTGTAAGCACTGAGACAACCTACTATCACCATAAATTAGGGTTTACATTTGTTTACTCTTAAATTGTTTTTGAAATTTTGGTCTAAATGCACATGTATTCTCAGATGTAAAAACCTTGCAACCCATTGACCTGAGAGCCTATTAATGGCAGTGCAATGAATGTTTTAATATTGAGCATAAATCTTAGCACCTGGACTCTTTTAGAAAGGTCATTAAAACTAATACTTTCTGATATTCACTATTCCGTAGGATGCATTTGACACTGTATCTCCTATCCATAGAAAAGTATTCATTCTCAGACTCATTGAGACTGGCCAAGAAAAAAAAAAGCTTCACTTTGACTCTCTTGTGCTTTCAAATGCATAAAATCCCATAGGTACATTTCTTTTTCTCTCTTAATTGGAAGGAAAAAATTTGTCCTTCATATCCTGTTTCTGGTTCAAAGTTGAGAATGTGACCTTAATAAAATGCCCTTTTTTCTTGATATAAATCTTAATCCATTGAGATAAATCTAGTTCAGAGTCATCTTGTATTCAGCACAGTGACAGCTCTGTAAGTAGCTGTAACTGAAACAGTGAAAGTTCCTTGTCTAAATTTCAGATTCTTCCTCAGGTCCATTGCGGTACCTGTCTCAAAATTATGTTCCTCAAAATGCTATGACTACTAAATTCTACTTTTTTATTCTTTCATTAAGATGCTCCAGGTGGGCAGAGTTTCACAAAAACCTGTGACATCTCAGCCATTTAATTTTGCTTGTTGCCTTTTGTTCTCAACTTAGTTATCTTGATTTTTGTTTGACACTATTTCAGAAGTCATTCATTGAAAAAATATCACATTTCATCTATATGGTATTTCTTACTGATGCCTTTTCATGACAAGTTTTCACAATTTCAATTATATAAAAATACAAATAAGGATTATATGACTTACATTATCATGATATTATTTTTGTAAAAATTTTGTAAGAAAATATATTATTTTTGTAAACATTTTGTCAAAATTTTGTAAATATTTTGAAAAAAATATGATATTATTTTTGTAAAAATTTTGTCAAAATTTTTTTAAAAAATATGATATTTTTGTAAAAATTTTGTAAAAAATATGATATTTTTGTAAAAATTTTATAAAAATTTTGTAAAAATTTTGTAAAATTTTCCTAAATAATGACCTATTTATTGAATTTATACAAATTCACTTTGCTCACCATATTTCTAATAAGTTCATCAAATCATATAAACTTTTTTTTGTTTGTTTGTTTTGGTTTGGTTTGGTTTTTGGGTCATACCCGACCATGCTCAAGGGTTACTCCTGGCTCTATGCTCAGAAGTCGCTCCTGGCAGGCTCAGGGGACCATACGGGATGCCAGGATTTGAACCACTGACCTGCATGCAAGGCAAACACCTTACCTTCATGCTCTCTCTCCAACCCCATATAAAGTATTTTCAAGGCTTTTGCTCAATAGTTCTCTATAATTAAATTCTAGTTTTAAATACACAGTTTAGTTGAATTTTTGTTGGTGTAGTAACCCCCAAAGTATTACCTATCATCATTCTGTACTATGCTTATGAGCTTATTCTTTTCTATCTCATCAAAATATTTATCTGGGACTAAAACACTTTTATATGATCCAGTTTTTTTACTTAAAATCACATTTTGTTTTAGGTAGTAGGTTCAGGCCCTTTCTGCTCCTCCATTGACTTCACCTAGAATATTACCTAGAAAAATCTTGACTTTCAACTATACACTTGAAAAATCACAAAAATAATTGTGGCCTCTTTTCTATGGTATGTTTTTGGTCAATTAATTTGCAAACTTTTTCTCTTTTGAGCACCAAGAAACAGTTAGTTCCTCCATTTCACAGCTTCAGAATCTCACATATGTTATGTCATCACCATCTCATAAATGGCCTGCAATATGTGACTCCTAGGTTTAACAGTCTTAGTATTGATGGAACCCTTTGGGATGAGACGAAATGATAGCACATTATTCTGTTAAGGGCCTATTTGTCATTTTACATTTTCTCTTTGACATTTGGCTGTAGTAAGATTTTATATAACATTTCCAAGGATGACACTTGTGATAGCCTTTCATGAACTAACCACTGGCTGAGAAGCTGCCAGCATTAAGATTTCAAAGCTAAACTCTGAGAAATTCAATGTTTCTCAACTGGCTTTATCTCCCATCATATAATTGATCTTATTTCTCCTTTCATTATATATATATATATATATATATATATATATATCCCAAAGGCCACGTACTATGCATAATCTGATAGATTTCACAGAAAAACAGAAAGTCTTGCTGAAATTTCATAGCTTCAACACGGAATCCTTCCTCAACTTTGTTTCCTTAGTGAAAGTAAATGCCTTCTGCAGCAAGTTGATTATTGTTGTTGTTCAAATTGCTTTTAAAAATGGTCTGTCAATATACAAATGGATACAAATAAACGGTCTATCAATATAGAAATAAATGAGGAGCTTATATACTCAATCATGAAATTATTGTCCATGAATTAGAGTGTTCTAACTTCTCTTGGGGGAAGAATGACTTTGACCTTATCCAGTTGTGCTCAGGGTCTATACTTAACACCATGCTCAGGGGTCACTCCCAACAATGCTAGGGGAATTGTGTGGTACATGCATGCAAAGTATGTGCTCAACCTATTGAAAAATCAATTAATCCTCTCCTAATTTTTTTAAAGTAAACTATTACTGATTATGATATTATAAATATAAAACAAAATCTCATTAAGATCATTCAAAAAGCATGAAACAAAACAGTGATTTAAGAATTCTAAAGTTTCGGGCTGAAGAGATAACACAGTGGCAGGGGGTTTGCCTTGCATGCAGCTGATTCAGGATGGACAGTGGTTCAAATCCCGGCATCCCATATGGTCCCCTGTGCCTTCCAGGATCGATTTCTGAGTGCAGAGCCAGAAGTAATCCCTGAGTGCCACCCATTGTGATAAAACAACAACAACAACAAAAATTCTAAAGTTTATGGGTCAGAGAGATATTAATGGCTAAACCACTCACACCAGTGGACCATGGTTCTATCCCTTTACATCATATTTGAACATCATCAGGAGTGAATTCAACAGAGAGTCAGGACTTAATTCCAAGCACTGCCAGGTATGGCCTACAAACAATCAACAAATTCTAATAGTACAAAACTATATTTTGTGAAGACTATCTTGCTTATTTTAATATGATATCTTATATTTATGTGTAACATAAAATTAATAAAAGTGCTGGGAACAAAGTAAGTTTTCAGTGCAAATGTTACTTCTCTATCACTGTCAATCAGTAATAGTCCACAAAATAATACCATGTAACATCTAGTCTAACCTCTTTCTTGATGCGTAATTATTACTAGAAATAAGATATACCTGTGTCAGTTTTCAGTTTTAAATTACCTCTATGTGATAATTTATGTTAATAACATAATAGCATAACAATGATGGATAATGTGTACCAACATTTACAAATTGGCTGCAATGCATTTCAATTACAATTCTCTTCCTATCTCTGATCAGCAGCAAAATTAAATTAATAGTGCAACCATTAGTTGGAGAATTATCCTAACATGTACAGTTGTATTTGGACACCCTTTCAGTTACAGAACTGCTTTAAGAATTTAAGTACAACAAACTTTCAGAAAAAAATCAGCCAAATCAAGCATTAATGTTGCTAATAATATTTTGGACAACAACCAGGAGAAAGCGATCTCTCTGGAATCTGCCTACACTTTGATTCTCTGAGTTTGTATTTAATAAACACTTTGCCTTTATGGAGAAGAAATGCTATTCTTTTTATGCTATGCCTATATTCTGGCTCTCACAAGTATATTATTCTTTAATTAAATCCTAATAAAATTATTTACTCAAAATAAATGAACTAACTAATCAAAATAATACTGAACTTTTTATATGATTAAGACCCCAAAGAAGATAATGCTGCTTCTATTATTCAGTATTAAAGTAGGTTTAGTGACATGGGATATACTGAAATCCATTTCTAGAATGATATGGATTTCCTAGTATGAAATATTAAAACAAAAGAGACAATTAAGTTTTACTTCCCTATTGTGGTCAGGGTATATAGACTTAGGTAATATGTACACACAGGTCTTCAAGAATAGAGTTTTTTTCAACCCTCATGTTAGTGGTTTATTGAGAATTTCAGTCACTTAGCATTACCTTAAATGCTATTTAGGGAGACCTAAGAATTATCCATCGTTATACCTAATAGATATGAATAAAAGCATTTTACACAAAAGTATCTGGAAATGCACCATCCTTGATCTCAAGATATAGATCACCATATATAGAAAATATCCTATAATTTTGCACGAAACTAATATGATGTCTAAGTACTCTCTGCTTAGAGGAAATAGCAGTGTTGTATTGTTTTATTCTAGTGACATCATCACATAATTTTACTGTAGAAAACATTGTATCCCCAACTTGATTGCTAGGTAAGCCTAAAAATTGTGGATAGTGCAATTTTAAAGACATATATTCTATTACTAGTAGATTGAGGGAATCTTTGTGCTCACAGAACTCACTATTGAAAATTCACCATGCACTACATATTCAGAGTTTTTGTCAAAGAATGAAAAATGTAGAATCACAATAGATTTAGGATTTTTCATCAAATTAAGAAATATTAAAGAAATTTGCTCTGTTGAATTAGTCTAAAAAGTAAAAATATATATAAATATATAAAAATATATATAAATATAATTCATACATCAGAAGTTCCTGCTTCTCTCTTCCATTAAACTTATATTGGAAAGTATTCTGCTTCTTCTACATCAGGAAAAAATCAAAGCTTTCTCAAGTCTATGGTCAGTAACATCAAGATAGAAATGTGGGAGGCTTGGGCCTATTTATTGTCTACGGTTCATTATGTGGCCCTAGGAAAATCACCTCTTCTTGTGTTGTAGTGTTCTTATCCAGGAATAAAGGAAGTAACACAGCAATTTCATAAGAATACATATAATTGGGGGCCGGCGAGGTGGTGCTAGCGATAAGGTGTCTGCCTTGCAAGCGCTAGCCAAGGAAGGACAGCGGTTCTATCCCCCAGCGTCCCATATGGTCCCCTCAAGCCAGAGGCAATTTCTGAGTGCTTAGCCAGGAGTAACCCCTGAGCATCAAAAGGGTGTGGCCCAAACAAACAAAAAGAATACATAGAATTTCAGTGATAATCAGCTACACAAATATCTGTAAGGTCTTGGATCATACCTAGAACATAGTATGTAGTAACAGTAACACTTTTTCTGAAGAATGTAAACAATATTCAGCGCAAGAAGAAGCTTCCAAATCATATTCCAACTATTCCAAATTATAGCTGCTTTGTAATCAAATTTTAGGCAGACTTGGGATCTTAATACCTTGGGATTATTATTACTTAGGTTCAAAAATATCCCTCATTTATTGATGTTCATCTTGTCAGCTTCTTTTGGAATCCAAATTGATAACTTCAAACAACATTTCATATCTGATGATACAATGTTCTGATCACCACAGTACCTACCATAAATCAAAGTCATCTTCAATAACAAAACTAGAAACCTTAATGCCATCATTTTCTAAAGAAATTTTAGGCTAATGAGTTGATCTCTATTGACAGAGTACATAAGCTGAGTAACACACAAAATTATCATAATGATATGCATAATCATATGATATGAATGCTCAACACATACTTTTACTTGTGCATGATAGAGTTCCACAGAATATATCTGGAAAATTTGTAGAGAAATCTAGCTTCTAAGTTTTGGGGGATCAATTTTTAAAACATTATAACTTCCACTTAGAAGACACCATGTTTTAAAATATGGTTTGGAGGTGTTGTGCACTTCCGTATTTGCCTGCGTATAAGACGACTGGGCATATAAGACGACCCCCTAATTTTGCAGTTAAAACAGGTTTAGGCCTATATTCGCTGTATCAGACAGAACGTTCCTGTGCTGCAACTGTATGTACCACAGTGAGCCAATCACAACAAGCAAAGGTCCAAAGGTTCTACTGTCATAGACGTCCTCTCTGACTCTGGCCAATCTGAGCAGGCTTTTTACAGTGTAGATTTGGTACAGAACATTGTCTAATTTGCATGTATCAAAAGCCTGCTTGGATTGGCTGAGTTAGAGAGGCGGTCCGAGCAGCCTGGCAGTGATTGGTGCAGGATCGAGTTGGAAAATTAGTTTTTGTGGCAATATTCAGACAATGTTCGTTTAGCAGCATATTGAAACATTTTTCGGGATATACTCGGCATATAAGACGACCCCCGATTTTCGGTTGACTTTTTTGTTTCAAAAGTCGTCTTATACGCCTGAAAATTCGGTAAATAAGTTTTCTTCATTTATTGTTTTTTTTTTTTTAATCAGAATCCAATGCACACAAGACTAAATTTAAACTAACATGTTTTTTTAGAGTGTGTTTTGCTCCCTGAAAAGCTACTAGGATGGAAGCTAGAAAGGTCTTGAGATTTCAGAAAATGGTTTTGCAATTTTAGTGGACAATGATTCTCAAAAAGGAAAAATTAGCATTTCTATTAGTAAAAGGCAAAGGATATTATAATAGTTAAAAACAGGCTGATGGCAGATTTTGTGTGTGTGTGTGTGTGTGTGTGTGTGTGTGTGTGTGTGTGTGTGTGTGTGTGTGTTTATCCTATTTCTTTCTAGATGTTGAGCATTGGACAGGTTTGGAGAAAACAAATCATATTTTAAAAAGCCAGCATGGAACTACTAGGAGGCGCAGCAGCCTGCCTGCGATGTTGCATGTGCATGCTGACAGCTCCATCCAATCTCCACATCTGAGTTAGTACAGCTTAGTGAGTGATGCTGCATAAATATGAGGGCTGGTGTTGATAGGAATCACAGCTACCACAATATAATTAGTAACCCACTCTGAGGCTCATTCCCAGGTGGGTAGGGAAAACCAAAGGGATAGAAAAAGAAAAATATTTCAGATTCAGAAACAATGCTTGTAGTTGACAAGGTTTTGCTATAAAAAAGCTCTCACAGTCTCATCCTCCTGACACTGGCGTGCAGCCAGCTGGCATTTCTGAGAACCAGTGAATACCATGTGGGCAGTTGTCAACATTAGAAGCTAGAAAAATAGAAAAAAAATGCATTGAGAGTTACAACATCAACTTTCAGGGGATTTTGATTTTTACTCAGACAGCACAAATATTCCAAAATACGTATACCCACACAATCAACATCCTAAGATAATAATTATCAGAGCTATCAAGTATAGAAAGCACTTTCATTTGTACTGGTTTAGGGGTTAATTTTAGAACACTAGCCCAGGAACTAATGCGGTGGTGAGATGTAGAGACCTCACATGAACACAGCTAGTCTTATTATTATTGTTGTAGTTTACATCTAGAATTTGGGTTACCCCAGTGTTTCTCAATTATTTTCTGTCATGCCCCCCCCGGAAGAAGAAAACATTTTTTCACCCCCATGCAACTGTAAATAGTATCTTTATTAAAAAATTAATCTGCAAAACAAAAATATATATAAATAATTTGAGCTGATTTTTAATCAGAGGTGATGTCTGGATTAATGGCTACAATGAGCACGTTTTGCAATGCATAGCTTTTCGAAGCTGGGTTTGAAGCAGGACACAGCAACTCTCAGCTCCAGAGACATACAGAAACATAAATACAGGAGCTTAGTTTGTTAGAACAGTGTTTGCTGAAGTCAAACGCGCCCCCCTTTACGGAGCCTCATGCCCCACTATTTGAGAACCACTAGGTTGCCCCAAAGAAGTACAAGGGTTAAATGAAATGGAAAGAATCTTTTCTTCATTCCAGATTAGTATAACAAATTGTTGCATGACCAGATATGAAACATTCACTAGTTACAGACATGTATCAGAAATATTTCATAACGCTTTGACCTTATGGCCCCAAAATTATTGAATGTGTACCTTAAACAAAAGCAATTTTAATGCTGATATTTTTTCATGGAGTATTGGAGGATAATTTTATATTTGATTGTGTTTTTTGTCATTTTTTCATGAGGTGATGAAATACTAATATTTATAAAGCTGATACTTGTGGATTACTTTTTCAGTGCCAAATGCTTTTTTCTGCTTTATATGTCAAATTTAGTTTCTGTGTATTATCAAAAATAAGTCCCACCCATCTTTAGCCCAGAGTAGCGGCAATGATACTCTGATTATCCTCACTGTTATTCTCATTTTGCAAATGGAAAAATATCAAGGCAGAACAAGAATTAGATCATACAGTGATTCAGCTGTTTGGCTTCAGATATTGAGTTCTCACCATTGTGTTAATGGCCTCTCAGATCCCCTTTTCTACATTTCTAAGAAAAGACAGGCAAAGTGGCCCATGATATAAATATCTAGTAAATATCGGCTCTTTACAGCAATATTATTAATATCTTTTTTTATTTGAACATAAATCTCTCTCCTATACTTTAGGGTTTCTTAGAGACAAGATTGATCTCAGATAGACTTCATAAAAAGATACATATGTAAAATCTGCAAATGAAAAATTAAGTATATGACAATGGATCTGCTAATATTCAATAGAGTGTGCTGTATTTTCAGTGATGCACAGCAGGGTATTGCATATACATCTATCTTTCCAAATCAGAGGACTGATTTCCAATGTCATGTATGACGTGACATGCTGTACAGTAGAGTAAGGATATAGAGGACAAATCTAAGGGAGGAATTGGGACTTATATGCCCCAAATCTCACTTTATGAAAGCATGAATACATGCAGGATGGGAAAACCCCATGGGGCAGATGGATATTCAGGACCCCCTCTTAAATATACCATTTTTAAAAGGAAAGATCAGCAGAATAGGAGATAAATAGGGATTGGCAGTGCTCAAATACAAAAGATCTTTACTTCTTTCTCTTCTCATGCTTTTGGACATTATCATGAGGGTATAAAAATGTATGACAACAAACACAAACCTCATTCTTTCTTCCTTGAACTTGGTGATGACTTAGATCAGGTTCTCTTCCTTAAGGGAAACTATGCACATTTTTAAAATAGTGTATCATGGTCTTAAGTTATAAGCACGGTGAGTAAGGTCATTACCTTGCATGTAGCTCATCCTAGTTCAACCCCCAATATACAATATATTCCTCTGAGCCCTGCTGAAGTGATTCCTGATTACAGAATCAGGAGTAGCCCTGATCATTCCCAGGTGGTTCAAAAAATAAAAATAAATGAATAAATAAAAATAATGTGGCCTAAGAGTTCTCAGGTACTATTCAGCTTTAGTGCTCAGATGTCACACATGTCAGTGTTCAATGGATCGTGCAGTATTGGAAATCAAACCTAGGCCTCCAGAATGCAAAGCATATGCTCACCTCATTGAACAATCTGTCTAACTCAGTCCTTTGAAAGTGATATATTTGGAGAAGCATCAATGCTTTTAATATTATTCAACATAAGTTACTCATACAATAGGGATTTCTTGTATGCATTTGAAGTTTTACCCTAAATAGAAAACCTATAAGTAAAAACGATATAAAATTTCAATCAGGCCATCAGTTTGCTGGGTATTTTGTTTGTTTGTTTGTTTGTTTTGCTTTGCTTTGGCATCATGATGTTCTTACCCTATGGAAACATCCTATCAATGTAATAAAAAAAGTGGTAAAGCCCTTTTAAACCAATATTTGATATACATCAAAGGAAATTACTGGGTAAATAGTCTACAATGGTCGGAATAGAACTTAATTCATATTTTTGTTTTTCTTATAAATAAAACCAGACTCTTAAAAATTGAAATAATATAGTTTCTAAAATGTATTTATAGTTTTAATTGTAGGAAATTATGCCATGTATAGAAATACTACCTATGTGTCAAAAATTGTAATTTTTGCTATATGCTTATGTGATTTTGCAGCAAATAAAAACAACAGAAGGGAACAGAGATAGCAGAGCAGAGAGGGCATGTGCATTGCATGAGGATGACTTGTTTAATTTTCAACACAAATCTGGCCCCGTGAGTCACCCAGTAGTGATCCCTGAGAACAGAGCCATAAGTAAGCCCTGAACAAAACTGGATATGACCAAAAAAAAAATCCCCCAATTTAGAAAACATATAGAAATATATATAAAAATATATTATGCTTGACACTGATGTATTTCATCTAGCTCTAGATCATTCAAGTTCACTCCCCCTTTTTAATGTTTCTTAGGCATATGATCAAGAAAAAAGAGAATTCAGTCAAACATTTTTTTCCTCTGCCAACAGGAAGATTTGAGAGTTACTCTCAAAAAATAAATGCCAGGATGCATATGTTACTCAAACACTCAAGAAGAGTCTTCCATGACCTGGCAGAAAATTGTATTTATTTGATGGTAGCTCCTGCATAATCTCCAGCAAAAAAAAAAAAAAACTATCTATTGTGAATTTCAAACTCAAATCTAAATGCCTATTCATATCTTTCCACTTAGATGTTAAATATGCATCTCAAATTTCACATATCTAACCTTAAATGGAACTTGGGTCTCCTTCAAAGCAAGACAAAACAAAACAAAAGATACTTTGCCCATTCTTACCCATCCTTGACCACATGTATAAATCTCTACTACACCATTTAATAGAAGAGACATTAAGTTCTAATCCGTACTGGTGGAAATAGTCAAATCTCATAGTTTATTTAATTAAATAATCCCATGTTGAATTATTCCTTAGGTAACTTGATTTCTTCTGGTCTTGAAGTATCTTTTCTATTTCAAATTAACTTATTATTTCCCTGATAGTTGTAAAATAAGCATATGTAGTTAAAGAGGCAATGCCAGGAGCCAGATGATGACACAATGGTAGGGTGTTTGCCTTGCACTTGGCTGACCCAGGATGGACCGTGATTTGATCTCCAGGTGTCCCATATGATTTCCCAAGCCAGGAACAATTTCTGAGCTCATAGCAATGCTGACAAAAAGTCATAGTTTATTTACTATGATCTTATCTGGGCTGCAGATAGCACAGCGGTAGGGTGCTTGCCTTACACACAGCTCATTTGAGCAGATGATGGTTTGAATCCCTGCATCCCATATGGTCCCTCGTTGTTACCAGGAGTGACTTCAGAGCACAGAGCTAGGAGTAATCCCAGAGTGCCTTTGGGTGTGACGCACCACAATGGTCTTATCTGTTCTGCTCCATGAACTTGAGTTTCAGGAACATTACGTTTCTGTCTCAAGAGTTCTGAGACTGAGATTCAAATATTTATTTCTACAGCCCAAGGTCCTAGGTATTTCAATCTAGTTCCATCAAGTCTGTCTTGGAATTTTCTGCTCTATGACCTCTTCATTCCAATATTGAGAACTATCATGCCTCATAGTAAGTATTTCTATATTCCCATATCAGGCTGTTTCTTCCAAGTATTACAAAGATCATCAGTGCTCTGTCTGGCTCACCTCTAGGAGTGAGAGTGTCATTATTTCTCAACCAGTAAGGCTCATTATAAAATTTCAGACAGTAGTAACAATCTTTAGAATCTCCCTATACTATATCATCAATATTTATCCTTTTAGGATTCAATTTGGATGACCCAATTATTTGAATGATTCTTAAGTTTCTTGAGTTAATATGATGGGAGCCAAGTTCAGAGTCAGGAAGACCTCTTCACTTGTCTCAATTTGTTGCTTTCACAAATCTTCTTGAAATAGAAGTGGCCATCTTGTAACTTTCTATTAAATTTTTACATGGTAGGAAGTCAGAATGGTAGTATTGTAGTAGGGCTCTTGCCATGCACATGGACAACATGGGGTTCAATCCCCAGCATCTTCTAGGGCCCCTCCAAGTCATGCTAGGAGTGATCTTTGAATGCAGAGCCAATAATAAGCCCTATGTACCAACAGGTGTGCCCTCCGAACAAAAAATTAAATAAATAATTTTTGCATGATCTTATTACATACCAAGTCCTTTAGTATAGTTGGCAAAGGTAAAAATGCAATCCTTCATTAGTACAAGCTAATAGATCATCATGATGAAACCTTTAGATCCTTGAAAAATTTAATAAATGATAAATATGATTTAAAAAATGGGGAGAAGACTTGCTCTTTAAGCTCATTCTCTGCATTAATCTAACTCATTTCCTGGTTTCTTTGTTTGCTTATTTCCACTCTAGAGAGCTCTTTTGATCACATACTTCTTTCTTTATTGCTTTCACATTTTTCTACATGAACTTAGTTAAAATGAGCTTACCACACACACCACAAAGAATGAGAAGAAAATTAACTTTCTTAAAAATACCTTAATACAGGACTGGAGAGATAGCATGGAGGTAGTACTTATGCCTTGCATGCAGAAGGATGTTGGTTTGAATACCGGCATCCCACATGGTCCCCCGAGCCTGCCAGGAGCAATTTCTCTGAGCTTAGAGCCAGGAGTAGCCCCTGAGTACTGGCGGGTGTGATCCAAAAACAAAACAAAAAAAAAACCCTTAATACAAAGAAAACAATATAATAAAATAATTGTCTCAACACTAAGATCACATAAAACTAATTAAAATCCAAAATTCTATTTTCTGTGCATTTTTTGCTTTGTTATTCTTTACTAGCTTTTATTTCTGTTCCTCTCCAACCCCAAGTAGTTCAATTTGGGCTCATGGTTATAGAGCCACAAATGAATACCTATTCTGTAGTCAGTGTGTGTAAAAGCATTTATAATAGTATAACTTGTATATATATTACATTTTTTGGTTTTGTTCTTTTCTTTGTTTTGTTTTGGGGTCACACCCGGTGATGCTCAGGGGTTTCTCCTGGTTATGATCTTAGATATTGCTCCTGGGTTGGGGGACCATATGGGATGCCAGGGGATCGAACCATGCATGGTCCGTCCTAGGATAGCGCTTGCAAGGCAAAAACCCTACCGATTGCACCACCGCTCTGGCCCCTATACATTATATTTTTAATCTTTTTTATTTTTAATTTATTTAAAGGAAATATATCACATGGTTGATACAACTGATCATAATACATTTGTTTCAGGAAGAACAAAGGCAAAGTTATTTTAAAAAAAATAGAAAAACGGGCCGGCGAGGTGGCGCTAGAGGTGAGGTGTCTGCCTTGCAAGCGCTAGCCAAGGAAGGACCATGGTTCGATCCCCCGGCATCCCATATGGTCCCTCCAAGCCAGGGGCAATTTCTGAGCGTTTAGCCAGGAGTAACCCCTGAGCATCAAATGGGTGTGGCCCAAAAAAAAAAACAAAAAAAAAAGAAAGAAATAGAAAAACTAACAAGATGGAAGAGGAAGAAAAGGTTCAGTAGCAAGTAAATTTTTGAAAATAATTGACATTATGTTTTAAATCTTAAAGAAACTCCAGTAGTAAGACTTTTTTTCTTATGTTTTACAAATAAGGAAGCCTCAATACAAAAATGTTGCCCCATCTAACTACTGAACTATGAATAGAATTTTTTCTCTTTTTATGGCAGTTATTACTACTGGTATATGGCAATTATTGGCATGTACATGATAAACATATAGTAATTAATTACTAATATTAACATAACTTTAGAATAGTTTAGAGGTTTAGCTTCTTATCTCTATATGTACATAATATTTATACCCGTCACTGAAGTTCCATGCCATCCCACTACCAAAAAGATCCCTCTCCCACCTGCTCTCCTCCAGAAGTTCTACCCTTTTCCCACTGGGAAACATTAGTTTTCATTGAATCTAGAAACTAACTTTGAAATTGTAGTAAGTTCATTTGCCCTAGTTATTCATATTTCACATATGACTGAAACCATCTGGCATTATCTTTTACTTCCATACGTATTTCATTTAGCATAATCACCTCAAGTTCCATTCATTTTATCCCCAAAGACTTCATTGTATCTTCCTTAATGACAAGCAGAATTTCATTGACATTGAGTAAATCTTTATCCATCATCTGTTCGTAGGCATTTAGGTTGATTCCATGTTTTAGCTATAACAAATAGGGTTGGAAGCATCCTTTCAAATTTGTGTTTTGTAGCTTTTGGTTAGATGTTTAGGAGTGGTGTCATTAGATCTGTGTAATTTCTTTTCTTTTCTTTTTGTTTCATTTTGATTTTGGGTCACACCATGCAGCACTCAGGGGTTACTCATGGCTCTGTGCTCAGAAATTGTTCCTAGAATTCTTATTCGCTGTTAGTGGGAATGATGTCTAGTCCAACCTTTATGGAAAGCAATATGGAGATTCCTCCAAAAACTAGAAATTGAGCTCCCATACATTCCAGCTATACCACTCCTAGGGATATACCCAAGGAACACAAAAATACAATACAAAAATCCCTTCCTCACACCTATATCCATTGCTGCACTATTTCCAATAGAGAGACTATGGAAACAACCAAGATGCCCTTCAACAGATGAATGGCTAAAGAAACTGTGGTACATATACATAATGGAATATTATGCAGCCATCAGAAGAGATGAAGTCAAAAAATTTTCCTATACATGGATGTACATTGAATCTATTATGCTGAGTAAATAAATCAGAGGGACAGAAATAGATGGAGAATAGTCTCACTCATCTATGAGTTTTAAGAAAAATAAAAGTCATTCTTGTAATAATTCTCAGATACAAAGTAGAGGAGGGCTAGAAGTTCCAGCTCACTTTATGAAGCTCACCACAAAGAGTTCAAAGAGTGATGAGTGCAGTTAGAGAAAAATAACTACATTGAGAACGATCATAACAGTATGAATGAATGAGGGAAGTAGAAAGCTTGTCTAGAGTACAAGTGGGAGTGGGGTGGGGAGGAGGGAGATTTGGGACATAGGTAATGTGAATGTTGCACTGCTGAAGAAGAGTGGTCTTTACGTGACTAATACCCACCACAATTGTGTTTGTAATCAAGGTGTTAATAAAGCTATCTCTCCTTTTTTTTGCAAGAATATCTATATAGTTTTCCACAAAATTCTGTGCACTTTATACTCTCATTACCAATTTAATAATGCATCTGTTCTTAGGCTGATGGTTAAAGAACCATTAACTGAACACTTATTCTATGATTAGTGTGGTGCTTTTCTTTCCCTCCTCCACATTCTTAGCAATCTTTATTGTTTTTACTCTTTCTGACATAGTCTAAAATCATATATGAGGGGTGATGCTCTTCATCTGTTTTTTGATTTGCATTTCTCTAATAATGTGTGATGTTGAGCTTTTAATTTCATAGTTCAGTGGAATAAACATTTATATGAATTAATTAATAAATAAGTATGAAGATGACATATAAATCAGTATATATAAATTGTATGTTTTGCTGAGATTGAGTCCACATCTTCCACATGTAGGCATGTGCTCTAACTTTGAGCCACATACCCAGAATGTACATCTTTGAAGAAGTGCCTCTAATAGAAGATTTTAAAATATCCCAATGAGCTATCATTTTTTATTCTAACTTTCATTTTTTACATTTTTAAAAATGATTTCTTTTTTAAGCACTGTGGTTACAACCATGTTTTTAATTGGGTTTCAGCCATAATATGCACAACCCACTTCACCAGTGCAACTTTCTCACCACCAATGTCCCCTATTTCCTTTCTCCCCATACCTGCCTGTCTTTGAGACAGGGATTGTATTTCTCTATCACTGTCATGGTAGTTGTTAATGTAGTTATTATCTTTAACTGCACTTACCACTCTTTGTGGTAAGCTTCATATCATGGGCTGGTCCTTTCAGCCCTCATCTCTATTGTCTCTGGGTATTGCTATACTATCTTTTATTTTTCTTAAATCTCACAGATGAATAAGACTATTCTGCATTTATTTCTTTCCCTCTGATTTACTTCAATCAAGATAATAGTCTCTATATCCATCCATGTATTGGCAAATTTCGTGACTTCATTTTAATAGCAGTGTAGTATTCCATTGTTTAGGTGTACCATAATTTCTTTAGCCATTCATCTGTTACTTTTTATGAGAATTTTCTCAGCAGTAGTCAGAGGCCCTGCTTAGGTCATGCAGTGTGATCTCATTGCTTCTGTATTTTCCCTGGCAATATGTATTGTTGCTCTGATCTTAAAATGACTTGTATACAAGTGATCTACAATGCCACCTCTTATTTTATTAGTGATAGTTTTAACAAATGTAACTGCTTAATCATTTTTATAAACATGCCATTTCTTTCAGTAGCAAGAATTAGGTAAAAATTTAAGCCAACTAATAAATGCAACCTGATTCACTGATTTTAAATAAAAAGAATTATCTTACAAGTCTAAATTAACATACAAAAATGAAGTTTAAATTAAGTATACTGATTCTTACTTTTTAAAATGTACTTGCTAGAAAATGTAGAGTTGTATATGTGGTTTGGATCCTATCTTTATGAGTCTCTATCTGATGGAGCATACAGCTACCATAAGAGCCAAAATAATTTCTCCAGAGCTGTGCACTTTCCAGTGCAACTGTGTATTTAGAAATAGTTTAGTTTACTTAATAAGCAGTTTTATTGTTAGAAAGCTAATTGGGTCATCAGTTAATGCAGCCCCATAACACCACTAAACTAAGGTAAATAATGATTTGGATTCATAGGTCATTTAGTCAATCTCTGATTCCAAGTAGAAATACCCTAAAACTTTTCTTGGAAGATAGCACTATTCTTCACAAATCTCCTGTGCACATTTTTATCTCATCACTTATGAAATGACTGTAAATCTTTACAAGATTAAAATCAGGACATTTTTCTTTGAAGTAATAAAGTAGTATGATGATTCTTATCTCCCCCCCTTTTTAAAATATAGTTGAGGCTTGTGAAAATGGCAAACTCTCTCCATTTTTGTCTGAGGTCTCAGAATAACTTAAGCTTGGTGTGCTTTTTCAAAATGCTGTGAATTAATGGTCATGCTTAAATAATTATATTAAGCTTGGCTAAGTTGTAGGGAAATGAGAAAAATATGCATCTAAAAAAACCCCCAATAATCCCTCATTTACACTTCTGTGGAGACCAGAATAAGAAAGTACAAACTAAACATAATTAATAGTTTACATTAGATCTCTACTTACTCTGCATTTCTAATAGCAGCATGGTGTATTGTGAGGAATTTGCTTCTGAGTCAGAGAACTGCATTCTAAATCTACCTTTGCCCAAACCTACCCCAAGAGTCCTCAGAAATGTCATCTATAAACAAAAAGATAAAATTAGATCGATGTTTTCAAATCAGAATACTATTTCAGTTTTATGTGTTAGGAACAATTTTTCATAAAATGAAGCAACAAAGGATATGCCAAAGTCTAGTGTACATATTATGGATAGCATTATTTCATAAAATTATTACTGTGTATTTGTTGATGTAGGGATATTACTTTCTCCCCATATAAACATTGATTATGTGTTTTTAATATATGCATCTTTGTAACTTTAGTTTTGTATAGCTGACCATGATAGAAATGTTTCCTTCTATGTATAACATAATATTGTTTATAAAACACATTTTTAAAACTTTTTTTTGTTTTGGATCACATCAGGCAGTGTTCAGAGGTTATTCTTGGCTCTACTCAGAAATAGCTCCTGGCAGACTTGGGGGACAATATGGGATGCTGAGGATCAAACTCTGGTTGGCCATGTACAAGGCAAATACCCTAACACTGTGCTATCGCCCTGGCCCTAAAATATATATCTTAAATGGTTTTTAGTCTAGGGTTCAATTTATGTTCCTCAGTCCCCACGAGAACAAAGAAATAAAAATAAAAATAAATTCATGTAATGTTTAACAATGGCCATTATCTAGTTAATACATCCCTCTTCAACTCCAAAAAGGTGAGACTAGCTCCCCCTTCCTTGTGATCTGGCTGTGTCACTTTCTTCCCTAGTATAATGTGACAGAAATGATGTTACAGGACAAACCCTACACTTCTCTTTAGGTGTCCAAAGGGCTTATGTAACTTCCTTATTGAAACCAAGGTATTATGTAATAAGTCAAATTTTACCAATATCATGATGTTATTGAAAGATTCAAGTTGAGTTGCCATGTTTGAACAAGGCCAGCTCCATAGACCCACTATTTCTTCAAATGAGCTGTAAATCAAGTTTTGAAAGTTTCTGGCTATACTGGCTAGCAGAAAATTGTTCATCTCAAGAGAAGATGGTGGGCTAAGCCCCATTCCTTCGCCACCCCCACCCAACCCCCTCTAAAGCCACACTTGTTGCCTTCCATCCTAGAATCACTTTTTCTCAATGGCCTTGCCTCATCTATGACCCTCTACAATCCCCTTCAGGGACACTGATCTGACCACACTCAGGAACACCGATTTTGGGGTTTAAATAGCCAGTGATTTTTGGAGTGAGTGCTGGCATCCCCTAACCCCCCCCCACATCTTCCCTTTTCAGGGAAGCCTGGCAGCTGTAACCAGACCCACAAACACAGTTGTCATGTTCAA